>NC_084548.2:49355000-49537500 GCF_033978685.3 Nerophis lumbriciformis | reverse complement strand
CACTAGGGCCAATTTAGTGTTGCCAATCAACTTATCCCCAGGTGCATGTCTTTGGAACCAGATTTCGCTATTTTTCTATCCAAAGTGGTAATTGTTTTCGATGTCTGTATAAATCCGTTAAAACAATGCGTATTGTCCAAATCATGCTGCTTTCTTGGTGTAGTGGCTGGCTACGGGGTTCTAGCCAATGGCTTTGAATGGGGGGCGGGATTTCCGGGACAAGTGATGTGTTGTTGTGGAGGTGAGAGTTTGTGTGAGTTTTCCCGTTAAGGAATGAGACGTATGTTGAGCTCTTTGTACAAGCGTGTGGCTCTTGTCAAATAAATGAAGGCAAACTGGGAATTTGTCACAGCCTCCATTCTTGGAACATTACAGTATGTTTTAATCGGTGTCGGTTGCCTCCGTCGACATTCGGGAACGCTCGGAAATGAAAGTAAAGTCAAGTAGCTACGTGCACATAGACACATTTAATTGGATTATAAACCTAACCGGAATAAAAATGCTTCATGTAAACAAATATTCTGACCCGCGCATACACGTTCGGATCAACATTTCATTCCGACTGAGACGGGTGTTTTATGCCGACAGTCATTCGGATAGGAGCGCGTGAAAAGACTTTTTCCTATATATGGGTTGAAAATATTTTGACTGCACATGTATTTGACGTAGGGCTGGGCTATATGGCCTTTTATTAATATCTCAATATTTTTAGGCCATGTCACGATACACGATATATATCTCGATATTTTGCCTTAGCCTTGAATGAACACTTGATGCATATAATCACAGCGTATGATGATTCTATGTGTCTACATCAAAACATTCTTGTTCATACTGCATTAATACATGTTCATTTTAAACTTTCATGCAGAGAGGGAAATCACAACTAAGTCAATTTACCAAAACTGTATTATTAAACACTTGTAAAGCAGTGGCACAAACATTCATGTAAATTCCAAAACAAAGTGCAAGATTGTCAGAGACATTTTAAAACAAGCTATTAGTGCACTTTTGTGCATGATGTCACTAAGATGACATATCAAAACAACACTAAATTAAAGTGCACTTTTTGTACAGAATGCCACTACAATAGTTTAAAAAATATAAAGTGCACTTTTGTGCATGATGTCACACAAGATATTTCAATAACTGTCAAATAAAAATGAGCTGCATAAAAGGAAATCCAATAGTGTATGTCCTTCGCTCTGTGGTAGGTTACTGCGGATGTTATCTCCTTCTGTTGTTGACTTTTTTTTCCATACGGTGTTGATCTGGAAATGGTTGCTTCCGCATTTTGTTGGTGTGGCACCGGCCGGAGATGTTGACATGTGGAGTTTCAAGCACTCTTCATTCTCTAGCGGGTGACTTTTCAAATGGTGCTACACATTAGCAGTGCTGCTACTTTTTGTAGCAACGCTTTTGCCGCATACTTGTAAAACATCTTCCCGCTTGAAGCCAAACCACCGCCAGACGATGGTTTGGCTGTTTTTGCTGTTTTTCTTGGGAATTAATTCTTCCTTCATTTGTTACCACACCGCCAGCATCAAAGCTAACTTTACCATGTGACGTATGTAAGAAGGTGTGCTTGTTTTACGTCTCTGTGAGAAGCAAATTATAGAGAGTGAGAAAAGCCTGAAGTGTAATGCCCGCAGCTAAAAGCAACTGCGTGAGGACTTATACTCGAATACCACGATATAGTCATTTTCTATATCGCACAGAGACAAACCCGCGATACATCAACTATATTCGATATATCGCCCAGCCCTAATTTGACGTCCGCTATACTTTGGTGGTGGATCGGGGAGAACAGTCTCGAAATGAAGCGATTGTTTTGCTGTCTCCCCCATTCAACAAGTACAGACGTAGCGTTATATGCTGTTGAGTTGCTTTAAAACAAGGCTAGTAAAAACAAAAGTATGGTCTGGAGTGTCATGTGTCGATGTAACAATGAAAGAAGGGATCCAGTTGTCTAAATTATTCTTTATTTTATTCACAACCTTACAGCTACTCCAAGTGCTAACTGCTACCCTCCGAAACATACACAGATTGTCGTTACATAAAGACGAGCGGCAACCTGTACAAAATCGCAACATAAAAGGAACAGAACAGCTCAATTTCAAAAAGAGAGGTAAAACAAAAGTAGTGAATAGGCGGGGAAAAAATGATAAATACTGTGACGTCAGACAAGCCGAAATGCACAAAGCCATGTTTTTCTTTTACAGTGAAAGTCACTGCTTCTTCTTCAGCACCTGTAGTGAGCAACCTTGTCCAAAAGTTTATGTGATGCGCATGTCAGAGTAAAGTATTCCAATTTAAAGTTAAGTTAAAGTTATAGTAACAATGATTGGTGCCAGATGTAGGAATGTGGCCAGAAATGGTACTGCAATCACGGTCAAAATTCTCTAGTCCCTCCCACTCTCCATGACTGAGGTTGCCAGATACGCAGCCGAATCCGAATCCTACTCCTAGGAACTTCAAATGGCAATCAACGAGTCCTATGCTGTAGGTTTCTCTTGTTTTTGCTTCTTACAAGATGGTTGACTAAATAAATGATGCCACATTTTACTGATGTCGATTAGCCAAATGTATTTGTAAAGTTACGCAGCAATATTCTCGTCGAGAGTCAGGACAGATTGTTGGCATTAAAATATTGCTAAAATGTAGAGTTTGACCGCACGGATCACCATCGAAATAATTATATATAACATATATCGCATAGGCCTACTTTGATGGCAAGCCAAGGCCAACAGTAAAATTACCGCCACATTTTGTTCAGCATAACAACCTGACGCACTGCATTCTCTTCCATGTATGCACATCACCATCTTTCAGTGCAGAGTGCGATTCTATGAGCCAACCCACGTGAGGCATAAACACGTTACGCATAAATCATATAGCCTACTACCATGTCAATACACAAAGTAGAAAATCATTACATGTAATGCATTATTCCACCCCCTATGTGCCCGATGAACATACAGTACCAGAAACCATGCTAATGTTGGAACCCATTTCCTCAGCATATCTGCATATTGACAACGAAATAGGCACTGACACATAGGTTTTATTTGTCGAAAATATATTCTGCGCTGTTAGTTGGATGACACATCGACATACAGGCTAACAGCCATATTCTGTATTTCCTCCGTTAGCCTGTATGTTGATGTTTCATTGACCAGGCTAGCATGCTAAGTAAGCTTTACACTAGGAGCTGAGCATCACACTATAAGCATTCGTTGCATGAACATACTAGCTTTGTTAGACACGGTCATAGACTGTATTGGACACAATATAGTTTACATACAAAATGTCCATTTCCATTTATTGCAAATAATAAGAAAACGTAAATGCCTGACTTACCTATCAAGGAGGAAATTTGCAAATTTGGCGTCAGATGAAACAATCTTCTCCACCTTCAATCATCTCCATCTTTCAAAGGCGTCCTCGATACAAATCCTCGTTTTGTTCCTGGCTTTGTCATGAATAAATTGAGAATCGTAACAACGCCTTTTAGATTTACTAAGGTCTAACATGTTTAGCAACTTTACCAGTGGCAGTAGCTCGACGAAGAGGGCGGTGCGTAACTGGCAACATGGATGTGACACACTCACTGACTTTCTAATTGGTCAAACAGTAGAGGGTGGGGCATCGAAATGAGAACAATAAAACATTTTCGGGGCTGTAAATCTAATTTTGACATGAGCATATCCCGGCTGAACTACAGTTATCAGCTATATAGGTATTCAAAAATGGCATGATTTATTAATGCCTTTTGACATATCAGGGCCATTTAATGATGACTTGACATTAAATTATTACATATGGCACCTTTTAAGGTGTGATGCATGAATCCAAATGATGATCAGATTAAATACATTTTGTCCAGTTACACGTGACTATGGTCAGCGGCTTTGCTGCCTTTTTGCTAGCAAACGTGTCCTTAAAATCTTTGCACATTTAGGTACAACATGTTAATATTATAGTGTAGGATTGGTAAATGTAATGTAGTGATTTTGTTTTGAATTAACACATTCGTGTTTCGTAATTGCTGGCTCTGGCGAGCTCACGACTTATTCAACATGTCGCGGAATGGTGTCTCGGTTGAATGTGGTAATAAAGAATTATTGGATCTGGTCGTGGTTAGAAAAATAAATGGACTGGTGCCTGCTTTTGGAATTAATTAATCTTAAAAATTAAGATTTCGGGAAAACAGTTTGCAGTCTTAGCGACTATGGTGGCAAAGGCTGGTTGTCATTGAAATGGCATTGCAAGGGAAGCTGATTGAAACTTTTATTAGTAGATTGCACAGTACAGTACATATTCCGTACAATTGACCACTAAATGGTAACACCCGAATAAGTTTTTCAACTTGTTTAAGTCGGGGTCCACTTAAATTGATTCATAGTACAGATATATACTATCATCATAATACAGTCATCACACAAGTTAACATGCAGCGAAGAAAAGATAAAGAAAATAAATCTACAAACTGCCTGGTGAGTCATTTTCATAAGTTACTATTCTAAGGAAGTAATAATATGGCATCTTGCTGTTGACAATTTATTATGTCTCATGATTTTAATCATGATTTAAAATACTAACATGTATAAGATCTTGTGCTGCATGACCAAAGTTGCCTAGAAAGCACTATGACGTATAATCATGAATTTATTAAGATTACAGGTTATACAAATCTCCACGTTATAATTGAACAAACACCAACTTGTAGCAGACATCATGAATGCAGTTTTACATCCATGACTAAGTGACTTACTTGTTCAACAAAATATTTGAGTTTTTACAATTTCAACATTTGTTATCATAATTATGTCTTTATTCTTAAATTTATTTGAAACTTCAAATTGATATTTTCATACATGAAAACACTAACCGTTGGGGTATTTTCTTTAAATTGCATTTTTTAAAGAATTTCTATGTAGGAATTATCTTCCAAATCATCCTAACAATGGTCAAATCTGCCCTGGGCTGCCAGCTGATATTTTTAAATTCCTCATATTTTTTTTTTTTTCCTCTCTGGTATCCCAGATAACAGTTTTTTCCCCCCTCCCCAGACATGGTCAAAAATAAACTTCATAAACAATATATAGCTCCACGGGTCACAACATTAAGGACTGCACAATCTTGGATCGATACAAGATTCATAAAAAAGTTGCTTTTAGTAGCATTTATCTCACTGCATTGGTGTTATCATGCACATGGCAAGATTAGATGAAAATAATATATTATCTTACCTTGTCTTTTATTATTATCATTATTATTATTATTATTACTAAACCAAGTTGTATTGTCTTTGTTTTTCCCCCGTCGTAGTTTATTGGCTAATCTAATTTTGTACTGGTCCATCTTGACCCAAGTCACGTATAAAATGTTGTGAACAAGCAAACATGAAAGTTTTTTTTTTTAGACATCAGAGCAGGTATGAGGACAAGAGATCAGGAGAGCTGACTCGTAAGGTGATAATATTCTCACAGTCCGAAGCTGATAATTTCTACTTAATGTCCAAATAAGACTCAACCACAGCTGTCAGAGGCACCCAAAACTGTGTGCAAGCTCATGCCCAAATGTATTACCTTATATGATATGAGGCTTTTATTTTGTTTAACACCACCATCCAACATTGTAACATATCTTATGTCCAAAAAGAGGAAAATCATCATAAGTCCCCTTTAAAAGCTTGTGGTTTATGTAAAAACAAATAAACACTGTGTTATGGAACGCTTTAATTGTAACTAGCAAATTAATCTATGTAGCACTGTCATTTTTCAATAAAAAAAAAAAGAATATGCAATTGTACAATTTTAAGAAATTCATGTTCTTTGTAGAGTCAACAAACTGTTTTGATTTGAATTTTCCTTTCCACCGCCAACAGTGAAATATTGTGACCTTTGAATGGAGACCGAGCAATTTGCCATTTGTTTGTGTAGTTCCACACACATTTCCTTATACATGTGTTCAAATACATTCAAGTTTGGTGGCTCAGTGTTGAAAAGAAACAAGAGCACCATCCTCCGCTGCTTTATCAGTGCTCTCTGTCGTCACTGCTAGAAAAACACAAGGTGGATTAATAATACAGCTCACATTACTTCTTATTCTCTTAAGGGACGTTCCGCTTGTCCATGATTGTATTACCTTGGTCTTGCTGTAAGATTACAGGTAACTTTGTTGTTTCACTGCAGTTAATGTCCTCACTCTCTGCAGGTCAAATAAAAACAAAAACAATATCAAGTGAGGACAAAGGCACAGAATAATTAAATTTACTCTACCTTTTGCTGGATTGTTCAATTGTGCATCTGTGATGTAATCAACCAATAGACAAGGAGCATCTGCACACAAGATAGAGGAACTTAAACACGAGTGCCAACGCCTAAAGGATGATCCATAAATAGCCCCAAAGTGAATCATTGGTATTCAAGGAAAAAGCCGTTATTCTGTGTCGCCATACCAACACGTTCCTTTAGCTGAGCCATGGTGAGGAAGAGCTCGGGCTCATCCGGTCTCCTTTCATTGTCCTCTGCACAATCAGGTAAAACACATCTGGTCACCGTGTGTGTGAGATACCGTATATAATATTAGACATTCTTTATAAAGTCCATCACACCTGGTTTCCTGGTGACTTTGAGAACAAAGCAGCCCAAAAAAACAGCGACGATGCCAAAGAAGATGCAGCCAGATATAGAGAGAAGCACCCGCCTCTTCAACACTACAAGGTAAAAAATGAGAATCGTCACAGAATTCTTGTAAGTGCAAAAAAGGTTGTTATTGAAAACTTACAAAGGTTCTTAGTCGTCAGGGCATCACTTTTTGTGGAGTAATAGGGTCTTCCGATGCGAATCCCCTGACAAGCGTATTGACTCTGCTCGGGGTCATTTTGGGGTGTGACTGTGTGTTTTTCAGAAGATGAGTTTGTGATCTGTTGTCCCTTGACAAACCTGTTTGTTGGTATATTTTTAATAGTCCACAAATATCTTCCAAAGAGCACAACATCAAGTACACATGCACAATCTAATCAGACCTAGTGTATGAATTGTTTTTTACAAGCTCTGTCTTTATGGTCTTGAAGGTTTCATGAAGGGGTTTATTCCGACATGCTCCAAATTGGAGTAGGCTCTTCCTAAGGCCACCGAGTTTCCTGGAAATGAGGGGTGTAATCCTGCTAACGACCTCATATACAAACTACAAACATGAGTGATACATTTTGCCTCCAAACATATGATGCTAAATTCTATAGCTCACAACAAAAGTGAGTACACATCTCTGATTTCAGCTGCTTTAATATTTTACATCCGATTTGATACCGATATTGTAGCCTGAGTATTGGCCAATACTGTTATTATTGTGACACGATACAAGTATGAATCATGGTACATACTTTTATTATTTTGTAGTGTGGAATGTTAGAAAAGGCTTGATCAAGTAAAATTACTGCGATAACAACGGTAGGTATGAAAAACACTAACCCTACATGACAGATGTAGGATTTTGAAGTGGAGCGATAAATTGTTTTTTGGCCTGGGGGTTACAATAATTAATTAAATGAAGCGCATGCCACAGTACAGTAAGATCCAGACATGCTTCCACCTTGGACACTAGTTTGTATTAAGAATCAGATTTATTGGTCAAGTATGTTTAACACAAATAATCTGACTTGGTAGACTGTGCTCTCTTTGTTCAATGCAAGAAACAATGTAACTATAATTGATACTTGTTTATATTGACATATGTCCTGTTTTAGACTGCAATATTGTTCAATTAAGAACACTCATTACGCATGTCGAGCTTCTGTGCTATTGTGCTCTTAGCTGTTGTGTAGCTGCTAGCACCTGGTAGCCCTATAGCGTACCATGTTTACCTTTTATATAAGATTTCACTAAAATACAAGAAAAGACCAATCCTGTGTGCTTATTGGAGGACATTTAGATGTTTACTGAATGTAGTTTTGCACAAGTAAACACGCTGCACGACTGCTTATATTGAAGCTTGTATCAGACATTTTTGCATGCCGATACTTGTTTTTTTGCTGATATCCATCATTTTTTACTCTGGTAAATATTTTTTAAGAACAATACTATAGAAATGAAACTTAGATATGCATTGATGATGGAAGAAAGGAAAAGGAAACCAAGCTTCAATGTGGGGAGGTTATCCTAGCAAAGTCAATCAAATCTGATCATTATCTTCATGAATGCGGAATCAATTCTTACATCGTATCTCATCAGAATGTACATATCTCCCTAATTTCCCAACACAGGCAAATTTTCTATAGTTGGTGCCTATTAAAATGGGTTCATGTTACCATGTGTAGTTCCAGGTGTCCCTGCTTCCTGTGACCTCACACTGGAGCACGAGACTATCAGTGGAAAAGACCTCGGACCAGCCGGTCAAGACAATTATATTTGCCAATGGACGTTCTGTGAAAGCAATAATAGAACTTTGTCAACCAAGGTCACAGGTGAAAATTCTAAGGGAGCTCTTTGAACAACACACCTTCAACTTGAAGACTTAATGTCAGACTCTGTTCAGTCTCAAAGATAGCACTGCTTCGCCCTCTCATTGCTTGACATTTATATGATCCAGTGTTTCCCAAGGCCAGTGGACTTATGGTGTAGTTGTTTCCAGATACAGTTAGTGGATCAGCATCTTTGTACCACCGATACTCCCATCCAGAGGAGACGTTGATGTGACAGCTATAGGAGACAGAATCTCCAGTGTGCAGTAATGTATCAGCAGGGTCCTGCACCAGGATGGCTTTGGGTTTCTTGCCTAAAAGTGGAACCAATGATTACATTTGTTGATCGTAGCATTAAAGTATATCAGCACAAACTTACTGAAATGTGTATGAGTTTTAAGGGGAGTGTTCCAAAACTCACCGTAGACACTGATTGATACTCCAGAAGAAAGGTTGCTGCTGACAGGCCTGCTGTTTAGTGTTCCTGAGCAGCTGTAAATCCCTCCATGAAAGTCTGAAGCAGAGTCAATGGACAGAGTAGTTCCATCCAACGTAAAAGACATGTTGCTCTGGATCACCTGACCGTCTTTTTGCCATTTATACGTCCAGTCAGAGCTTGTCTCAATTGCACAGCTCAATGTCACACGCTCCGTGGGGAAAACATCTGCCCATCGGGTGCTTACCACCATTGACGGAACGGGAATTTCTTTAAAAAAAACACACCAGTTAGGCTTTTGAAACCAATTTTTTTTTGGTTAGCCTAATAAACTACTGTCAATAGCAGTAAACTGTCTTAGAAATATGAGAGAACCTTTGCATGAAATAGTAGTGGGAGGAAATCCTCTACCCTCATTGTTTCAATATTCATAGCTAAATAAATTCATTTCCTTCCCTTCCTGCTCAGTACCACATCCTGTTTCAACAGAATACAAACAGCTTTAAAAGGAAGCAAGGTGCATATTAAATGTTGTTTCTCTCTATGACTTCCTAAAAAACTATCTGTAAATGTTTTTTAATACACCCCACATTTCAGCAAACTATACAGTACTTAGGCTATAATTGCTGTGTTCTCACTTTCATACTGACTCATAGTCCCTTTTGTGTTGTCCCTTTAGAAGATGTACTTAAGGGGTGTATTCACTTGTGTGAGATACCATGTAATGTTTCTCTCAATGCAATTCAAAAGTAAGATTTATTTGCCGATTTTTACCTACCAAGAACATCTTGAGTCATCTTGTCACTAATGTCCGTGGACGTTCTTTGGCCTCTAGTAGCCTTGCACTGGTATGTCCCTGCATCATGAGGACCAAGGTGTGTGATTTGGAGGGTCTCGTCTGTGCCAATAAGTGTTGTTCCGTCTTTGTACCACTGGTATACCCAGCCGGTTGCCACATCCACTTTGCAGGTGAATGTGGTGTTTTCTCCAACATACATCGAGTTCAAAATAGGATCCTTGCTCAGTGATGGCTTAGGGGGAGTTCCTTAAAAAAAAAAAGGTTAAAATATTACTTGATATTTCAAGAACAGTCCTTTTGTTAATGAAGGACGTCATATACAATTCTCATACATATACACTGAATGTAGCTATGAACATTAAAGAACAATTTGGAAGATCTCAAAACATGTAGTCCTTGTTATGATAATTTGTGCTCCAAAGAGTCTCGTTTTAGGTTATAAACCAGCAGTTTTTATTTAGCTTGAATGCATTCAGTTTGTGTAAGGCAAAATGTGTCTCATTATCCTTATTTTTCTGTTTTGAAGTATTTTTTGTACGTGTATGTCAGATTTCCCTGCCCATGTGAAGAAGTAGAGCTATGCCCCAAGTTGCCAAAGAAACACCTTTTCCATATGGAAATGCCACTGGATGGACCTGTATGGGACCAAATAGTGTATGTACTGTATATGTTTCCAGGGAAGGTCTTTGTAATACATGAATAAACATGGTGTTAACATTATGGAAAACAAAGGCACAATAAAAACGTAATTTACCATAAACATGAACAATTGCAGTGTTGCTGAATATGGAGGTGACTTTCCTGGACTTCAGTTGTGCTTTGCAAGAATATTCTCCTTGGTGAGCTCGAGAAGCTGAGGTTATTTTGAGACGGGATCCTCCTGCTCTCAGCTTCACCACAGAGTCTCTTTGGAGTTCCATTCCATGTTTGTGCCAGATGAATGTCCAGTTAGAGCTGTCCATATTGCATGATAGCTCCACTGTCTCATTTTCAAACACATCTGACCAGGAAGTCACAAGCCTCAGAGTTGGTGTTGGTGGTTCTGAAATACATACATAAATAAATTAAAAACAAAAATATATATGTATATACAGTACAGGCCAAACGTTTGGACAAACCTCATTTAAATTTGTTTTCTTTATTTTCACGACTATTTACATTGTCGATTGTCACTGAAGGCATCAGAACTATGACACCTGTGAAGTGAAAACCCTTTCAAGTGACTACCTCTTGAAGCTCATCGAGAGAATGCCAAAAGTGTGCAAAACAGTAATCAGAGCAAAGGGTGGCTATTTCGAAGAAACTAGAATATAAAACATGTTTTCACTTATTTCACCTTGTTCGTTAAGTACATAACTCCACATGTGTTCGTTCATAATTTTGATGCCCTCAGTGACAATCTACAATGTAAATAGTAATGAAAATAAAGAAAACCCATTGAATGAGAAGGTGTGTCCAAACTTTTGGCCTGTACTGTATATATATATATACATACATACATGCATAGATACATATACACAGTATAGGCTGGTTTGCATCGCATGAATAAGCCGTGAAGTACAGTGTGACCGAGTTGTGGTAAGTGATGCTTACCATAGACCTGCAGGATTGAGGTTTCACTTTGTTCCGTGTAAAAAAAAAAAAGACTTTTTCCTCTCTTGGCTTTGCAGTGGTACCGCCCAGTGTCAGATAGTGTTAAAGAATCTATTCTATATGTAATGTTAGATTCTTGGATTTTCATGTCATTGCGGAACCACTCATACTCCCAACCTTGAGACTTGTGAATCGTGCACTGAAAAGTGACAGATTCTCCTGGGTACATGTGTTCCCACTTTGGATTCTGCGTCAGAGTTGCTTTGGGCTTGTTTGCTGAACAGTTAGAAAACATAAACAGTCTGCATATGAGTATCTGTTGACTTGACGATCAACAAGTAAAACAGATGAAACTTTACCATCGACTTTCAGTTCAAGCGAATTACTGTAGCTCGTATTGCCCTTTACTTTGTGATGACCTTGACACACATAGAGTCCAGAATGTGCTGGCAATGCTGCGGGGATGGTCAGCACTACTCCTTGCGACATACTGAAAGACAAATTTGGGTCTGTTTCTTGTACTTGACTGCCCGATTTGTACCAGGTGACGTTCCAGTCAGAGCTGTCATTGATTAAACACAGAAACTCCGCTTTCTCGAAGGGGAAGATCTCAAACCAGGGTGACTGCAAGTGCAATGATGGGACAGGAGGCTCTAGAAGATGTAAATAAATGAGACATTATTCATTTAGTTTCTGACAATTATGCTGCTCAGATTGACGAGTTAGCAAGAGCATATCCAACAAGACTTTGGCCTTTGGTTGCCAGTCAATCACAGCACACATCGAGATTAATAACTAATCAAACTGATAGTCACACGTACAGCTAATCTATTCAATTGGCCTAGCATGCATGTTCTTGGAGTATAGTCCAAGTTTTCAGACTAAAGATTGAAAACCAGAACCACTTATATGTGAGGCAAATTTGCTGAACCACTACATGAACCACTGCACTGCCCAATACAGACATTAC
Source organism: Nerophis lumbriciformis (assembly GCF_033978685.3). NCBI lineage: Eukaryota > Metazoa > Chordata > Actinopteri > Syngnathiformes > Syngnathidae > Nerophis > Nerophis lumbriciformis. The sequence continues at coordinate 49,525,235 of NC_084548.2, read as the reverse complement.
CGGTACATAATATTGAAATTGCAGCATTAGAAGAGCACATTTCAATGTATATGTTTTAAGCCAAATGGGTCTTCAAAAATGTTTTAAATATTTGCGGTGCTTAAATAACCTTAAAGTGGATTTGTGTTATTTTACATTTTACATTTTTTCCTCACCATAGATTGTCTGGCTTTCAGTTGAAGGTTGGCTGGTTGGGAAAATGTCGCTGAACATGGAGGTGACTGGTGGAGAGATGACAGAATAGTTGAGATCAGAGTACACTTAAAACATATTAAGTGTCTTGACGGTATATAGTACATGCAGTTGGGACTCCAGCTATCAAATTTTTTTTAGTAATCGAGTAATCAAATAAAAAACACTTTACAGCCTAAATGCGTATTTTAAAAATAATTGTTAAAATAACGATTTTTCTGCTTGCCATAATGTTCATTCTTTTTTGTAATAAGTGAACATAATTAACTTTGTACTTCAAACATGCATTCTTAAAAAAATATATATATATATATATATATATATATATATATATATATATATATATATATATATATATATAAATGAAAACCCCATAGTTCGCCACCACATAGATCACAAAACCCACATCCCACCGGTTTTATGTATACTCTATTGAAGCAGCCGTGCTGAAACTATGTCAACATGTTAACAGTTCCGGGCACTCCATGCGGTCTGGGTTTGATCAGTTTTAGCAGTTTCAACGATTAATCAAAGCAACAAAATATAAATCCAGGCTTTTTTCAAATCGAATTAATCGATTAATCGCTGCAGCTTTACACACAGTGATGGTAAGTACTAAGATATTGTACTTGTCAAAGCATACTTACATTGCGACTCAGATATACAGTATGTAAAAGTGCAGGTCTAATCTAGGTAAACTTTTTTTTTTTTAAACTAAGTATGTGGTAAGCAGTGACTGGTGAATGGGAGGATATGACAACTCACTAAGATTAGAATTTTCATATACAAAAAAAGGATCGTTTTGATGTCTGTATATTTTAGGGGTCGAGGTTTGAAGTTAAGGATTAGAGCCAGGATTTGGTTTATGGTTTTGGTTAGTGGTTAGGGCTGGAATTAGGTTCTGGTTAGGAGTGTGGTTAGTTTAGTGTTATGGTTAAAGTTGGGGATAGGGTTCAGGTTAGGGTAGTGTTAGAAATACAGTTTAGGTTTAGTGTTAGTGTAACATATAAATACAAAAATAAATTTCTGACTATGGCCAATACAAATATAATTTTATGTTTGTGCTTAGCTTTTTAGAATTTCTCACTTTCTGTTTTGAGGAAACAGAAACTCACCGTTTAACTCACCATAGATCGACTCGGTCGCATTTGATGATCCACTGGGAGGCAAGATGTCCATGGAGGTGACTAGAGGAAGGAATATGACAAAATACAGGAAAGAGTATTCATAACTTATTAAAAGGAAGTATACATGATATACAAACAGTGATGGAAAGTACTAAGACACTGTACTTTTGCTAATTTTCATTATTTTTACAAAACAAACGATGACCTCACCGAACATAACTCTAAACTTGACAAAAACCCTTGTACCCCAATTATATTGCTAACTTTAAACCCTGTCCAAACAAAACCAAGACCTAAAATTAAGGTTAAAAACATCCTTTTACATAACACTCATCAAACCCGAAGCCCTACAAATGTCATTCAAAGAGGCATGTTCAAAATAAATCACCATTATCATCATCTTGCGGCATCCCTGCAATATTATTATGTATTATTATTATGATGTTATTATTAATATTTACTAATAATTTTGTGTATTTATTTTATCAGTGCATAATTGCATGTGAATTTCAGTTATTTGAGTCCCCTCTTTTGCAGTATTTTTGGTTAGTACTTATTTGCGTAATCAGCTTGACCTCAGCCTAAATTTAATATGCTAAATAAATAATAATATTTGTGATTAACACATGCTTTCATATCATTTGACAAGGTTTATCCTGTTAAACTGTAAGTAGGTTGGAAATAATTATTGAAAATTCTTAGTAGTAGGATTACTAATTCTATGGTGGGAAAGTTGGGCCCCAAGGTTAAAAAGGTTAAGAACCCCTGAACTAAAAGATGGTTTGATTAAATCAAGCTATCCTTGAATTCAAGCAAAACTAAAATAAGGTTATTCTGAAAAACTAAAATGAATACACAAACACAAGTGCGAAAAGATGGTGTAGACCAGGGGTGCCAACTCATTTTAGCACAGGGGCCGCACGGAGGAAAATCTATTCTCACGTACGACAACTTCAGCTTGTTTAATTTGTTTGACTTTGGCCCAAAATAGAACAAGCACATTCTAAAAATGTACATATCACAAATAATCCTCTTGACAAAACACCTCCAGTTAGTTGAAAATTCTGAGGAAAAAAATTGGTGCAGTTTCAAAAACACCATGAAGAACCCAATGAACTTAGACTTCATCTCAGTCTATCTACAAAGCAATTCGACTTCAAGTCACAGCCCATATAGGTTGAACAAAAAATAAAATAAAGCATAAATAAAAACTGTTCTATGTATCAACGACCTCATTTGTCATTTCCACATAGTAATTCCTGTGCTAACTCAACAAAGCATACAAACTGAGGTCGAAACTTTTCAAGAGGGTTGAGTTACTCCCTGCCTTCTAGGCATCAGGCATTTATTTATATATATTTATTTTATATATATATTTATATATTATTTATATATATTTATTTATTTATATATGCACCTTATTGCTTTTTTATCCTGCACTACCATGAGCTTATGTAACAAAATGTTGTTCTTATCTGTGCTGTAAAGTTCAAATTTGAATGACAATAAAAAGGAAGTCTAAGTCTAAGTCTAAGTCCATCACTGTGTATCGATAGAAAATAAAAACCTCAATTTCAACAAACAAAAATTAGAAACATTAAAGACTGACAGTATTGCAGTAAATCACACACCATTCACTTACTTTAAATGTGCACATAATAAAATAATCTTCACAGAACTATAACACGGTGCAGTGTCTCATGCAGCATTTTAAGTAGGCCTACCTACCAAATGTGTATTTTACTCCTGTTTGTTTTACGTTGAGTCGAAGTGAAGTGTGAAGTGAAGTGAATTATATTTATATAGCGCTTTTTCTCTAGTGACTCAAAGCGCTTTACATAGTGAAACCCAATATCTAAGTTACATTTAAACCAGTGTGGGTGGCACTGGGAGCAGGTGGGTAAAGTGTCTTGCCCAAGGACACAACGGCGGTGACTAGGATGGCAGAAGCGGGGATCGAACCTGCAACCCTCAAGTTGCTGGCACGGCCACTCCAACCGAGCTATACCGCCCCAAAGAGGAGTCACAGCCCCGCTTTACTTACCTCTTGCTTGATATACTTGCCTAACAGTATTGCTATTGCGACATCTAGTGGACACATTTAGAACAGAAGTTTCTTTCATTTAAAAATGTAGCTCAATTTTACACTTAGCAAACTCATCTCTCGGGCCTGAGCCGGCCTGCTGGCCGCATGTTTGACATCCCTGGTGTAGACAAAAAAAAACCACACATTTTTAAGAGTTATAAAATATAATAAAATGAGCTGAAAACCACACATTAAAGACCCCCTCTAATACTGACAACATTGGCACATATTTCATTGTTCTGGACCTAAAAATCAAGTCAACAGATAAAATACCCCACAAATTAGACACAATCGTGATTTTAGGCTTGTTTTATAACGAGTTTCAGCATATTTTTGAACACCCACTTTTAGATCTAAAATGTGGGCGTGGCCTGCGTCAGCCTGCTGACGTTACCTACAGAAGACAGGTGGCCTTTTCATCTCGCGTGGTATGTGTTTTGGTAGCATCTTCATCCTGAATCACGAAATGTTCTTGCAGGATTGGAAGGAATGATCTAACATGTCTACCAGATGCATGGTTGCGGGTTGTAGCAATACAACTAAAGAAGGGGTCAGCCTGCATACATTTCCAAATGATGGGAGTATGATGCAAGTATGGACCTCTCCAGTCAAAATGACTCACGCAAAATGGGACGGACCAAGCGAGAGGAGTGTAGTTTGCAGCAATCACTTGAATGATTCTGACATCGAAGAAAAAGGGTTTTAGTTGTAAAAATTGTAAAAAAATAAAAAAAAAACTCAAGCCAAATGTGATCCTGAAAATCAGGAGCACCCTTAAGGGGAGAAAGACTGAGTCAGAACCTGTAGAAAAATGGAAATAAGAAAAGACCCAGCACTCAAAAGCGAGAGAATAAGAAGGTAATTCTGGTATTCTATTTTGTGTCCTCTTCTTCTGATGTTTTCAGAAGGAGAATGAGGAAACACAGGCTATGGGGTCTATGGAAGAGCATGGAAGTTTGGAAATGTTGTTACATTTTTGCTCATAATGTTAACCACATCAGTGTTAAAGTAATCATGGACCAGGGTGACAAAAACTCACAATGAAGTGATCAAATAATAGTTAGACCCGCCTTTATCCACGCTGTCTATGCGGGGAAATGGGCTCCAGTTCTGTAGATGACTTCACACTAGGAGGGGGCGCCATATCAAACCCCCCCCACTTCACACATCTCTTCTGCATTTTTTTAACCCAAACTTAAATTTAATTTGACGTATGTTTTGTATTCAAATAATTAATGGAGAAAACAAGTGTTCAATGTATTTGTATATGCAAAACAACCAGTTTAAGAGGTTTAAAACATAAATTGGCAGTCCTTCCTGACACAGCTTTGACAGGCATCAAGCCCAGAACTATTGCCTACCAAGACCAGCATCAAGGCTGCACGCCGATAGGGATATTTGGTGTCGTCCCATGAAAAGATATAACACTATACTTGCAGAAACCTCTATGAAGTACTGTACATCTGTATTAACAACAACAACAAAACATTTTGTTGGTCATTTTAAATTATGTGAAAGACACACAATGAGGATAAAATGCAGCTCACACTTTGCTCAAACTGTAACACAACTGTGACTAAAATGTTTCAATATGGGGGTCTTCTTTTAAGTGGATTTAAACTATGCACGCAAGTAATACCCTGTGATTAATCATGATTAATCCAAATTCAAAAGTGTGATTAATCAGCTTAAAAAAGTATTACAATTTGACAGCAAAAGTTTAAAGGTTTTAGATATGAACGACTATAAAAATGATTCATAAAATGCAAACAAAGAAGAAAAAAAACACAGCAGGAAGTGTCGGACACATGTCAACAAAGTTTTGATGTCTGACTTCCTCAACGTTTCCTCCGGTTTTTTTTGTTTTGTTTTTAATCGGACACAAGAATCACAGACCCTAAATTCAAGTTCTGTACCTAAATATTTAGTTCTTGGGTCATGTTTTTGTAATTCCCAAAAATAAAAATCAGTTTCTCACCATCCAGAGGATCTTGAGCCACACAAATGGCAGCGACATCTGTGGAAACAAATTGTGATGAATGTTGATGGCGACATGAATAGGTGGTTTGAATAAATCCATGCAGACTTACACATGACACCAAAGACCCTCAGGAGCCTCATTTTCCACTGAGTGGCACGCGAGGCTGCGATGCCTTCAGTCTCATGAGGTTCAGTAAAGGAAACATGACATGGGCGGGTGCACCGCAGCCTTCTTCTATTCGTGACATCTGCTTTTTGAGTTGTTAACCAACAGGAAATGAACGTCAACCACAGTCAGATCTGTTCGTTTTCTCACTGGTAACTTAAGAGGGCATGCGTGTTACTGACTGACTAGTATTGATCTGAATATTAGACTAGAGTCATATATTTGGGCAGAGAGATGTATACAGTGGAGCAGAGAGACCTCATATATGTCTTTGGTCTGAGAAGCAGCCATGACTTTGTGCTTTGTACAATTGGATGTATGAATCATGATTTAAGTTGATTTTGAAAAAAACATTAATTTTTGCTCAACAAATGGAGGTCTTCTATTCACGGGTGGCGACTGCTGTTCATTGATATTAGGGATTTTCCCATCAGAGTTTCCTGCTACCTGATACTTATCATCCATGAGGGAGATTGGCTGATACCAATACCCATCACACAGTGACGTGCAGTCACTAGAGGCAGGTGAGGCCCCGCCTCACCTGCCATCATGGAAAGAAAAAAAATGTAAAAAGAAAACAATATATATTAAATTGTTAAATGTATCCAGTGATTATACTATAAAGTTATTTTCCATTTAACTTCACCAGTTTTAGATTATTTTTATTCAAAATCGCTGAATTTTCACATTTGCCGTTCAAATACTGAGAAGAGACAGTGCGGTGAACAGCAGCCAGTCGAGGCACGTCACTCAGTGCCTCAACATGGACGGACTCGGCTAACTGCTGGCCTGCTGTGCAGTGAGACCGTATTGCTATATGAACTATATTATACATTTCCATAGTTTAGTTAGCTGAGGTATATAATGTACAGTGTATTTTGTCAACAACTGTATGTGTGTAACGTATTTCTTGTGCTGAGCGATCATAAAACGGCTGCAAAAGACGCACTGGCTGAGGCTCGCCTCCTGCACCCCCGCCGTAGAATGCACGGCAACCCCTGACGGGAGTGTTATATCAACTAAAGCCCACACTTAAACTTTCCACGTGCAAGATTGGATCTATTTAAAAAAGTTATTTCATAAGAAGCCAAAAAGTGCAAAAACAATAATGTTCGTGTTGGAGAAGTTGTGAATGACTGCAGGGACACAACATTAGGTACAGCTGCAGACTGCAGGTGTACCTAATTCACAACTCCTCCAACACGAACATTATTGTTTTTGCACTTTTTGGCTTCTTATTAAATAACTTTTGTTACCTATTTTTATGGGCTTTCCTCTTTGTGATGTTAAGTTCCTGTTATGCGCTGTTATACAGTATATGCCTTGAGCTTTTATTTTGAAGGCGCTAAGAGCGGAAGTGATGTCACGTTGTGGAGGTTTTTGAAAGAAGGTAAATAAAGTGGTCCTCGTGTAAACTGGAGCCTCCGTGTTTGTTATTTTGTAGTTTCATACAGTATAGGCGACATTTATAAACCCTTGGTTACACTTTTTTAAATAGATTCAATCTTGCACGTGGAAAGTTGAAGTGAGGGCTTTAGTTGATATAACACTCCCATCAGGGGGTTCTGTTAGGGTTTGATCACGGTGATCCCAGGATGCAGAGACGAGAGGCAATGTTGAATAATAAAAGGGGAATATTTAATAAGTCCAACAATTACAACAAAAGGCGATGGGGCAAAAAATGCACACCATGAATAATCAACAAAAACAGGTTCCACAGTGGTCGGCAGGGAGGTAGGCCAGGGCGCACCGAACACAGCAATAAGTCCAACACAAAAATCCTCTTTACCTCAGGGGGGGCTAGGAAGCAAGCACAAAGAGGTGAGGGATTACAGGAATAAGGAGTGGCAACATACCGGGACTGATGAAACGAAGCAGGCACATGCACGTGGGAGGTGCAGGAGACAATAACCGGCGAGGCCAAGCTGACCGTGACGTGCCTATATACCGGAGTGCTAATTGTGAGCAGGTGTGCATCAAGGTCCGCCCCTCGCCGATGACAAATCACCAGAAGCACAGGTGTAGACAAGAGGAGAAAGCAGGAAAAACACTAAAAACACAACAGTACCCCTCCCCCCCTTAATGGACGCCACCTGGCGGCTTACCTGGTTTCTCCGGAAAGTGATCATAAAAGGTAGTTAACAGTGAGGGGTCTAGAATAAGTGAACGTGGGACCCATGATCGGTCCTCGGGGCCGTAGCCCTCCCAGTCGACCAGATACTGGAAACCCCTGCCCCTTCTCCTCACATCGAGAATAGCCTTGACTGAGAACGCGGGATGGCCATCAATAAGTCTGGGAGGTGGAGGAGGCACCTCTGGAGGACTCAAGGGACTGGTGGAAACGGGCTTGATTAGAGAGACATGGAATGAGGGATGTATCCACAAGGATTCGGGAAGGCGTAGATGCACGGCGGAGGGATTAATGATTCGCTCAATGGGATAGGGTCCAATAAATCGTGGCTGGAGTTTCTTGGAGTCCACTTGGAGAGGTAGATCACGGGATGACAACCACACCATCTGACCGGGCCTGTAGTCTGGTGCTGTGCTGCGGTGGCGGTTAGCGAGGCGCTGGTTGCGTTCTGAGGTGCGTAGTAGTGCAGACCGGGTATTGCGCCAGGCTTGATGTGCACGGTGCAGGTGGGCAGCCACAGAAGGGACAGTGACCTCGGATTCCAGAGAAGGGAAAATGGGAGGTTGGTAACCGTAGGCAGAGTGAAAGGGTGACATGCCTGTAGCAGAGCTGATGAGTGTATTATGGGCATACTCGATCCACGGTAGATTGAACGCCCAGGAGGCTGGTTGCTGGTGACAGACGCAGCGGATGGCGGCCTCCAGATCTTGATTGGTGCGCTCAGTCTGACCGTTTGTCTGCGGGTGGTATCCTGAAGAGAGGCTTGGCGATGCTCCTAATGATTTGCAGAATGCCCTCCAAACTGCAGATGAGAATTGTGGCCCTCTATCCGACACCACATCCACCGGGATACCATGCAGCCGGAAAACATGGTGTACGATCTGTTCTGCCGTTTCAAGTGCAGAGGGCAATTTTGCAAGGGCTACGAAATGGGCCATCTTGGAGAAGCGGTCCACCAAAGTCAATATCACAGTGTTGCCCTTGGATGGTGGAAGTCCTGTGATGAAGTCCAACGCCACATGTGACCACGGGCGGGAGGGGATGGGGAGTGGGCGCAGAAGACCAGCTGGTGCCCGGTGTGAGGCCTTATTACGGGCACAAGTGGCACAGGCGGATACAAATTCCCTGGTGTCGGCCCTGAAGGTTGGCCACCAAAAGCGCTGGGACAGGAGGAAAATGGTACGGGTAATGCCTGGGTGGCAGGCGACCTTGGAACTGTGGGACCAGTTCAGCACTTCTGGACGGAGCTCTGGGATCACAAACAAAAGTCCCTGAGGGCAGTTCTTAGGAGAGGGGACGTTCTTGAGTCCCTCCTTAACACGGCCTTCAATGTCCCACTGCAACGCTCCCAGCACTTGTGATGGCGGAATGATCATCTCGGTCTTGACCTCTTCCTCGGGGCAGGAGTGCATCCTCGACAGGGCGTCTAGCTTACCATTCTGGGAGCCGGGGCGGAAGGTCATGGTGAAATTGAATCTGGCTAGGAATAATGCCCACCTTGCTTGTCTGGGATTGAGCCGTCGAGCAGTTCGAATGTAGGCCAGATTCTTAAGGTCTGTGAATACCACAAAAGGGGTCTCCGAGCCCTCCAGCCAGTGCCTTCATTCTTGCAGCGCCAACACCACGGCAAGTAGATCTCTATTGCCGATATCATAATTGCGTTCTGCTGGTGTCAGGCGGCGTGAGAAGAAGGCACAGGGGTGCAGCCTCTGGTCGGAGGTGGAGCGCTGGGAGAGAACAGCCCCCACGCCGGAGTCAGATGCGTCAACCTCGACAAAAAATTGAGAGGAAATGTTAGGGTGGACAAGAACCGGTGCAGAGGTGAACGAAGACTTGAGTTTATCAAAAGCAGACTGAGTCTCTGAGGTCCATAAAAAGGGGAGCTTAGTGGAAGTCAGTCTCGTTAATGGTTCAGCTACTCTACTAAAATTACGGATAAAACGACGATAAAAATTTGAGAAACCTAAAAACCTTTGGAGGTGCTTTCTAGACGTAGGTGTGGGCCAATCAACCACCGCCTGGATCTTCGCTGGATCTGCTCGGAGTTGACCCCTCTCAACAATAAAACCCAAAAAAGGAACAGACTTGGAATGAAAAACACATTTCTCAGCCTTGACATACAGACGATTCTCGAGAAGGCGTTGGATAACTAAGCGGACGTGCTGAATGTGAAGTTCAGGGGTCGGCGAGAAAACGAGGATATCATCCAAGTAAACTACCACGAAGCGGTCGAGCATGTCACGCAGGACATCATTGATGAGGGCCTGAAAAACGGCAGGAGCATTGGTGAGGCCGAAAGGCATGACCAGGTATTCAAAGTGTCCTAGTGGTGTGTTAAATGCAGATTGACGCGCTCCATGGCCACTCCCATTATATGTTGAAGTGTGGAGTCTCTCCTTTTCCCAGTCAACAAGGCGATTTTCAATCTCCACCGCCAGAGCGACGAGCTCATCAAGGTTGTCGGGAGTTTTAAGCGGGATCATCTGCTTCCGGACTTGGTCAGCCAGACCGAGGGAAAAGACGTCCACCAATGCGGAAGTGGGCCATCCACTATCAGCCGCAAGCCTTCGGAATTCGATGGCGAAGTCCGTGACGCTCCGCTGTCCTTGCTGCAGACGAAGTAATGACCGAGCTGCCTCACGTCCTGGCCTTTTGCGCTGGAAAATGTTCTTCATGGCTTTGGCGAACGCGGCGTATGAAGCACACACGGGAGATTGACGCCCCCATTCCGCGGTGGCCCAGGAGGAAGCCCTGCCACTCATATGGGACATGACAAAAGCCACACGAGCTCTTTCGGAGTAAAAAGATGTTGGTAGCAGTTAAAAAAAAATCTCACACTGGGTGAGGAAGGATCGCACGTCACCTGATTCGCCGGAGAATCGCTCGGGCTTGGAGAGTGGAGGACAAGCAGCAGGAGGGATGTCGTTAGGCAGCGGATTATCTGCGGGACGAAGATGGCGCAGTTGGACTGCTGGGTCGGCCGAGGGAGAAGTCATTGCCTGCAGCGCGGTGAGTACACTTCCCAGTTGTGTCTCCAGGGCATTTAGGCGAGAGTCTTGGCGTTCCCCAGGCAGGCTAAACTGTTCTTCCTGTTGGTGTAGAGTTCTTCTGACCGGTTCGGTCTCTGCGGGATTCATGATGTGGCCGGTTATTATGTTAGGGTTTGATCACGGTGATCCCAGGATGCAGAGACGAGAGGCAATGTTGAATAATAAAAGGGGAATATTTAATAAGTCCAACAATTACAACAAAAGGCGATGGGGCAAAAAATGCACACCATGAATAATCAACAAAAACAGGTTCCACAGTGGTCGGCAGGGAGGTAGGCCAGGGCGCACCGAACACAGCAATAAGTCCAACACAAAAATCCTCTTTACCTCAGGGGGGGCTAGGAAGCAAGCACAAAGAGGTGAGGGATTACAGGAATAAGGAGTGGCAACATACCGGGACTGATGAAACGAAGCAGGCACATGCACGTGGGAGGTGCAGGAGACAATAACCGGCGAGGCCAAGCTGACCGTGACGTGCCTATATACCGGAGTGCTAATTGTGAGCAGGTGTGCATCAAGGTCCGCCCCTCGCCGATGACAAATCACTAGAAGCACAGGTGTAGACAAGAGGAGAAAGCAGGAAAAACACTAAAAACACAACAGGTTCATTAATCCAGCACAACAGCGGCGCATTTATAAGTAAAGGTAAGACCATAATAACGTTTATTAAATGTGCTTTTTTGTGTGCTACAGTTTGTATGTGTAAAGTTAAAGTTAAGTTAAAGTACCAATGATTGTCACACACACACTAGGTGTGGTGAAATTTGTCCTCTGCATTTGACCCATCCCCTTGTTCACCCCCTGGGAGGTGAGGGGAGCAGTGGGCAGCAGCGGCGCCGCGCCCGGGAATCATTTTTGGTGATTTAACCCCCAATTCCAACCCTTGATGCTGAGTGCCAAGCAGGGAAGAATGCTGGTATGAGTTTTTAAACATAACCCGTTAACTGCTGCCAATCAAATGGTGAATGAGATACTCTTTAGGGTTCATATGTTTGTAAATCTGACTGTGATGAAGTCAGTGCCTCACCAGCCATGAACCTCACCGCACGTCACTGCCATCACATGTACTACACATACAGTACATATTTCACTTTATTTATGGTGAGTGCTATTGATAGTTTAGCAATATCAGCACAATATTTAAATTAGTTCCGTATTCTTTTTTATTACATACAGTTGTTTGAGCAAAACAAAGTCAGTAGTACACGATAATTACTGACTTCAACCCTTTGGTTTTTGCATCCAAAGTCCTTCTGTGTCCAAGGAATTATTTTTTGAATTTGTAACCATGAACAAATACACACACAAAAAAGTGTTTTTATAAAGTCAAAATATCGATCTGATAACACAACACTACTAATTCATGAAGTGAAGTGAATTATATTTATATAGCTCTTTTACATAGTGAAACCCAATATCTAAGTTACATTTAAACCAGTGTGGGTGGCACTGGGAGCAGGTGGGTAAAGTGTCTTGCCCAAGGACACATCGGCAGTGACTAGGATACGGGGATCGAACCTGCAACCCTCAAGTTGCTGGCACGGCCGCTCTACCAACCGAGCTAGACCGCCCGTAATTCATGCATCGTTCCGCCCTCCTCTTACGAGTCGAGTACTGGCTGTGACAATGCTGACAGCAACAGTTGTCATGTTATCCTCTCTAGACTCCTTAATAATCTACTTGTTAATTTCCTGTTAATATCTGCTAACTTTCTGCTGTTACGTGGTTCCATCTACGCTTCGTGAACTTTACTAAGCACTTATTTATTGGTGGTGTTTAAAGCTAGCTTGGCAGTGAGTTTAGCTATTAGCATACCGGCTCCTGGCTTTCTCTCGGTGTGTAACATGTTTAGCCATGTCCTCCAGTGATCAGAATACTTGATAATGATACTTAAGATACTAAAAGATGCAGTGTATTTGCAGTAATGGAGATGATTATTATGAAATAATGAGAGCAGCTGTATTACGTGTATGCAGATACTGTACATAATTAGGAGAGAATCAACATTTGTGATCTGCATTAATCGATAATGGCCGATCACTCACTTCTTCATGAACATTGTCTATAGATCCTAGTCAATATTAAAAAAAATAGTGCTGTTAATTAAATTAATCAAACTTGTGGATCATAATTCCATCCATCCATCCATGTTCTACTGCTTGTCCCTAGCAGGGTCACGGGGGGTGCTGGAGCCTATCTCAGATGCATTCGGGCGGAAGGCGGGGTACACCCTGGACAAGTCGCCACCTCATCACAGGGCCAACACAGATAGACAGACAACATTCACACTCACATTCACACACTAGGGCCAATTTAGTGTTGCCAATCAACCTATCCCCAGGTGCATGTCTTTGGAGGTGGGAGGAAGCCGGAGTACCTGGAGGGAACCCACGCAGTCACGGAGAGAACATGCAAACTCCACACAGAAAGAGCCCGGGGATCGAACCCAGGACCTTTGTATTGTGAGGCACATGCACTAACCCCTGTGCATGTGTCTGCCGTGCTGCTTGGATCATAATTAATTACAGTGGAATACTTCCTCGCATAGTTTGACACAAAATCAATATAATGATCAGAATTAGGGCTAATACTATCAATTATTTTAGTAATTGACTAATCTATTAATTAATTTGTTTCATTACCGGATAAAAAACACTTTAAAGCCTCTATGTAGTTGAAATAAACAATGATTTTTTCTGGTTGCCATAACCCTGATTATTTTTTTCGAATAAAGTCACATTAACACCATTGAATTTGCAATATTTTTAATAATAAAAAACAATTTAGTATTATTCATATTTGTATATGTTAATATTTATAAAATAAAAAATAATAATATTTAAAAAAAAAAAACTGTGTTCTTTGGTACCACACAGATCACAGCACCCACGCACCACCGCTCTCATGTGCACTCTTTTGCAGCGACTGCGTGGAAACTATATCCACATTTTTAAAGTTCCGTGCACTCCATGAGGTCCGGATTGTATCAAGTTTTTTCAGTTACACTCTTTAAACGATTAATTGCAGCAACAGAATATAAATAATATTTTTTCTGGTCCTGTAATCATTGCAGCTCTGATCAGTAAGTCATCCAGGAATGTTTTTAAAAAATGTTTATTTGCACATAATTTATTTGCTTATAACTTGCTCACCGTCTTATCTAAAGTCCCAACTAGGTTTTAAATTGCATTCATCCGTGTTCCTCATTTGCATACTTTTTTGTTTTGTTTTTGTTTGTCTTGATATTTTGTGATTGGGTGTATCAAACCTGTCGCCTGTAGTCAGCTGGGATAGGCTGCAGTTTATGAGGATCACACAAGTCAAGGAGTGATTATCTCAGGAAAAAAGACAATGAATGACTTTCAGTGTTCCTTAAGATGTCAGTATATTCTCTTTCATCAATAAAACAAAAAACACACATGACTGAAAAAAGGATGACATTTTGATACAAACACTTTATTTCTGAAAGTTTCTCCATTAAGAGACAGTAAGAGAAAAGTGAGGTCGAAAGATGCAATCTTCTTTTACACCGCTAGATGTCACTGAAAGCCACGCTCTTAGAAACGTGTCCACAGTTGAGTAATGTTGGGCATTGAGAACACACTATAATGAGGGGCCGTTAGGGACATTATTCAGAATTACCTCTTACATACACTACTTATACACAGCAGTGTGTATAAGAGCGTTTCAGTAGGGTGTGTGAGAGAAAATCATTTCAGTTGTTTATGTGAGAGCATTTCAGTAGTGTATGTAAGAGGTCATTCTGAATAATGTCCCTAATTGCCCCTCATGCTAATGCACTCTTTAGTCACGCCTCATAAAATGTATATATATGGTAAAACTCAGAATTAATGTTCAAAGCAATAATAACCTGCTAACACCAAATATCCCAAACAATGTTCAAATGTAAAATATAATTTGAGGGGTAAATTGAATTTTAAGCAGTCTTGTGTTAAAAGTATGCACATCACTTTGTGGGCGGACTCAATGGAATCAATTGGATGACGAAATCAAACAAAGCAATAACGTAATTTTATTTTTTTAAATATGTTTTTGATAGGCACAACTAAGAGGAAGAAACAAAATATCCGAAAGGTGTAATGCATTCATATAAACTACAATTTGAGGAAATAATGAATGGGTGTATTATTGTGAGTATATCTAGATTTTATTTTATCCTGTTAATAAACTTACTATTGTTATATCAGGTAATCATATTGTAGTGTTGTTAAAAAAACAGATTATTGTATCGAGTGATGGGGCAGGACAATATCAGCTTCAGCTTCTTCCTGCTGCTCTTTCGACCATGTTTCTTCTTAAAATGGTATTTTACTACTTTTTTTTTTAGATGACAATGTTGTATTGGAGATGGCTTTTTTATTGTTTGAATTGTGTAGATTGTTTGTTGTGTTCCAAATAAATTGGTGAATTGGATTGAAGCAAAAAATGACTGAAAAAGGGAAGTAGAAACCTTCATTTAAAACCCTATCTTGAAAGCCAGCCTGATTCGAACCCACAATGAGAGCAGTAAAAACTGTTTCACAGATGGAACTTTTAAAAGATCGAGGCAACATTTTCCAGTCAATCTCAAGAGGTTTTGTGAATTTTTTTTTTAAGTTGTTGATAAGTTGAAAATGCAACAAATTTAAGTAGAATTTTCAAAAAATTCTTCCGGAAGTTAAGTTTTATAACCATGAAAGAAGACAGAAAACCTTAGTAAAATATATTTATGAGTTGGTAAACCTTTGTATTAATACATTCGGTGATAAATTGAAGACGAAACAAATTTAGGTAGAATTTCCTATTTTTTTTCTAGAAATGAACCGCCTGTGCCTTTGTTTAATACATTCCAAGCCGGTCTACGGGGCTAACATTACACTATTGTTCAAGAAAGAGGAATCAGCTCACATGGAGTGCTTGTTTTGCATGAAGGGGTAGTAGAATCCATGCCTGTGTTCTCAGAATTTCTGCACGTTCATGTCGATTCATGTCAACAAAAGGCTTCCTCTGTCTTGAAAATAAGCATTTTGTTGTGTGATACTCATTTTATAGTAAAACTGAGGAGCCATTGGTTCAAATGGTGGAATGCTAGCTTAGTATGAGCCAGGTTGCAACATCGATCCCTGTATTCTCCAAATATTTATTCTTGAAAAAGCATCGTCTGAATTTTTTAAATAAACACAGATCTACTGTAGCTTGAAACCCTAACTTCAAAATATAATATGGAACCTTAACCTAATCTTGAAACTCTCATTAAGCCCTGGCGCGAGCTTAAACCTCTTATTTAAAAAACAAAACAAATTGTAGCTTGAAACCTTATGTTAAAAACCTAAGTCTTTGCATGAAACCCTAACCATAACTTTAGAATCTAATATGGAATTTTATCTTGAAACCCTAACCCTAACTTTAAAATCTAATATGGAACCTTATCTTGACCCCCGAGCATGAAATCCTGACCTCAACTTAAAACCCTAATAAAAAAATCCTAACACTAACTGGCAACCCCAGTATGAAACTCCAACTGTAACATGAAACCTCAGGTTAAAATCCCTAATTTGTGCTTAATATCCTAATATGAAACAACTGTTGATTGAAACCTCAGGTTAAAAAGTTGTAAATGTACCTGAAACCTTAATTTTAAAGCCAAAATTGTAATCTGCTCATGTCTAAATATGATTACTTTCACGTTCCTGTTGTTTGGTCATTAGGGGGTGCTGTGGGTGCACTTTTTTGTTCATTTGGGGAACATGAAAGGTCATTAGGTTGCTTTCTGAGACAGCTACTGGAAGGAATATTTATTCATTGTATTTATTCAATACATTGTGGTGTTCAAAAAGTGATCACTGAGATGAATCTTTTCAAGTGCAGAGTGCCACAAAGCATAACATGTGCGGACTTAAATGCAGTTAACATATATAATTTTTTTAAAATGCCACAAAAAATGTTCCACATCAACATCAAGGCTGCTTGCTGCATATCTGGTTGCATTATGCAGAATAAGGGCCAAACAGTTTGCAGGGAGCACATCTTTTTGGCTCAGTTTCAGCTTCTGATACACTGTTATGTTTGCCACAATTGACACTGGCATTGTCTGCTGCATATGCAGACATGTTTTTCACCTCTAAGCCAGACATCTCAAGTTTTGCCAGCAGCTGGTTTGTTATGGCTTCTGACGTTTCGTTGCTGTCGCTATAAAAATCCAACAGGACATGTTGGATGCCTTCATCAAAGTGAAAATACCTTACCACAATGGGAAAACACTTGTTTGTTCCTTTATTTGAGGCGTTGGTTGCCACGGAAAAGGGTAGGTTGTTTTCTTTTATGTAGTCGGTATGTTCCTGTACCGAATAGTGAGCGATGACGTTCTCGCACAATGCCTTGGCTTTTGTTCGGCCACAGGCCATCCCTTTAGCTGTGGGATAGTCACTGAAAATCTCCCGGTCCACTTTCATGCCGCAGTCTAAACTTCTGTAGGGCTGGTGATGCTTTACAGCAGTGGTTCTCAACCTTTTTTCAGTGATGTACCCCCTGTGAACATTTTTTTAATTCAAGTGCCCCCTAATCAGAGCAAAGCATTTTTGGTTGAAAAAAAGAGAAAAAGAAGTAAAATACAGCACTATGTCATCAGTTTCTGATTTATTAAATTGTATAACAGTGCAAAATATTGCTCATTTGTAGTGGTCTTTCTTGAACTATTTGGAAAACAATATATAAAATAACTAAAAACTTGTTGAAAAATAAACAAGTGATTCAATTATAAATAAAGATTTCTACACATAGAAGTAATCAACTTAAAGTGCCCTCTTTGGGGATTGTAATAGAGATCCACCTGGATTCAGGAACTTAATTCTAAACATTTCTTCACAAAAAATAAATCTTTAACATCAATATTTATTTCGGGATGGTGTCCTGCTGGCCCCACTATGGACTGGACTCTTACTATTATGTTGGATCCACTATGGACTGGACTCTCACAATATTATGTCAGACCCACTCGACATCCATTGCTTTTGGTCTCCCCTAGAGGGGGGGGGTTACCCACATATGCGGTCCTCTCCAAGGTTTCTCATAGTCATTCACATCGACGTCCCACTGGGGTGAGTTTTTCCTTGCCCGTATGTGGGCTTTGTACCGAGGATGTCGTTGTGGCTTGTGCAGCCCTTTGAGACACTTGTGATTTAGGGCTATATAAATAAAGATTGATTGATTGATGATTGATCAATATTTATGGAACATGTCTACAAAAAATGTAGCTGTCAACACTGAATATTGCATTGTTGCATTTCTTTTCACAGTTCTTTTTGACAGACATTTTAGTGAGGGTCAAACCATCATGGCATGGGGGAAACTCTGGCTTTATGATAATGAATGGAATAGCCTACTTAATTTGATGTTCAGTTTATGAACTTACATTACATTACATACCCCCAGGGTACCATTTGAGAACCACTGCTTTACATCATGGTACACCTTGCACAGCTCCGCAGCGGTTATCTTGTCATCCAGGGGCGACGAAACTTCATGAAAAAATGTCCTCATTGAAGAGGAACCTGCCGCACGTTTATTACTTTCATGTTTATCCGTACCCGCATGCCGTTCAATTGCAGCTTTCCCCTGACTACTTACGTCGACATCACATCGACAAAGTGTGCAGAAGCCATGGAATGAGTCTCGACTGCTTTTCGTTATAAATTTGTGCTCTTTTATCCATTCAGAATTAAACGAGGTCTTGCGTTTTGGCATGATGCTAACTTTCTGCCGCAGCAACACATGGACCCTTGTTTACTTTTTTAACCAATGATAAGCAGATTTGTATCCGACACAGCTCTTAGCCAATCATTTGATACGTTACTGCGTTGGGGGCATTTTTACGGTCTTTGATTGGCTATCGCGCTGCAGCCCAGCAAAGATGAAAAAACTCCGCTCTTCAAACCTACGTGCCTCAAAAAGGAGGACAAATACGTGTCCGGCTTGAAGCTGCGCCGGACGCCGGACAGGGCATTAAAAATCCGGACTGTCCGGCCTAAATCCGGACACCTGGTCACCCTAGTCTGTGTGAGTGGGATGACAATAAAACTGCAATTTTACAAACGCTTGCTTTATTTTGATGAATGGGCATATGTTTTGACCCAAGTGTGTCATTTTGCAAATAATCTAGGAATTAAGAAAATTGAATGTGGTGTTTGGAAAAGTGTGTAAATCCTTTTGAAAACAGACACACAGTTAATACAATTGTGTGTAAGCAAATGGAAAAAACTGTCGTAGAGACTGGATTTGTGGTTCTTTGAAGGGAGCCAGATCTTTAGGAGCTGGTGCTTCCAAAGAGCCGTTCAAAAAACTGGCTCATTTTTATATATACATATATTGTCAAGACGGGGACTATGGCGTGGTTTGTTCTCCCGAGGTGCAAGTGAATTGGACTGGTCATGGCGTGAAGGTAGATACATTTTTAATAATAACACTCAAAAGAACAAAAGGCGCGCTCAAGGCGGATGTACAACTTGACTAGTGAAAACAAAAGACTTGCACGGGGGCAAAAAACTAGGAACAACAAAAAAACACTAACTGTGGCAATAATAAACAAACTTACTTGGCATGGACATGAAGTGCGCAGAGGTGGACAGAGTGTGACAGGGGGCATAAATGCGGGGATGTCGTCAGGACGAACAACAGAAAATGAAAAGCTTAAATAACACAGACATGATTAACGAAAACAGGTGCGTGACTCAAAACGTGAAACAGGTGCGTGACGTGACAGGTGAAAACTAATGGTTGCTATGGTGACAAACAAGAGTGTACAATGAGTCCAAACGTGGAACAGGTGAAACTAATGGGTAATCATGCAAACAAGACAAGGGAGTGAAAAGCCAGAAACTAAACTAAACATGACTAAGACAAAACATGGTTACACAGACATGACATATATATATATATATATATATATATATATATATATATATATATATATATATATATATATATATATATATATATATATATATATATATATATTTATCCGGACTACTTTGCAACTGTTTTCTTACGCTTTGAATCCTGACACACATGTTTCCATTGGTAGCAACGATGGTTAGTTGGCCATACTCTCTACCACGCGACTGTGGTTTGAGATTGTCAATAATGCCGCAAGTGGTGGAAAAGTCTATTACCACTGAGTACGGCTGCGACCCACACAAACCATAGCTGAGAAACATATTTGTCGGTGGCCATGGCCCTATGGTTAAGAAAGAATAAAGAACTACATGACAGCATCTAGTCTTTTCAGTAGTGCTGTCATGTGTGAACACTTCTCAATTTGGATTATTCATGATAAATCACAGGCTATTGCTTGTTGAATTTAAATTAACCTAAACAAAATAATCTATATTTGGACACGAATGTAATTTTATTGTCTGAATGTCAATCAGGAACATTTAAAAAAATGTTTTAGGCTACTTGAATGCGCTACATTTATTTGCTCAAAACTGGGTAAGTTTTATCTAAAGTCTGGAGTCAGGGTGTATTTTGAAGTGACATTTGCCAGCAAGCACACCTGTCACTCATCTCTGCACCGACGTATGTGTTGACCTGATCATTGACCGTATGACAACCTGCTCTGCTTGTCAGGTAATCATCCACATTTAAGAGAAGGCAAAATAAAATGCATGATTAATCTGCGTCCAAACATGATTAATGCTTTAATGTTTTGTGATTAATCACGTGAGTTAACTCAGAGGTGTCCAAAGTGCGGCTCGATTTTCTTTGGCCCACGACACATTCTAAAGACGAAACAAACATGTCCCAGAAAAAAAAAAAATAATGGATCCTATCATGTGGAACATGTGTACACATTTCTTGCATTCTTGCAAATGGTAAGTTTCCGAGTGTGCTAAAGCCCTCAAAAACATTTTAGTTGGCAGTATAATAATCAAGAATTTTTAAAATTCAATAAATAAAAATAAAAATACATTTAATATCTCAATGTGGTTAGATGAGGCAAGGCGAGTTTATTTTTGAGCACAACGTCTTTTTTTAAATTACGACAAGGTGAATAAAATCATGAATGCAAATAAAATCATTATAAAAATAATCATGAATTAATCTAATTTGTTTGTTTGGGCAGCACGATGGTAGAGGGGTTAGTGCGTCTGCCTCACAATACGAAGGTCCTGAGTAGTCGTGAGTTCAATCCTGGGCTAGGGATCTTTCTGTGTGGAGTTTGCATGTCCTTCCCGTGACTGCGTGGGTTCCCTCCGGGTACTCCGGCTTCCTCCCACCTCCAAAGACATGCACCTGGGGATAGGTTGATTGGCAACACTAAATTGGCCCTAGTGTGTGAATGTGAGTGTGAATGTTGTCTGTCTATCTGTGTTGGCCCTGTGATGAGGTGGCAACTTGTCCAGGGTGTACCCCGCCTTCCGCCCGATTGTAGCTGAGATAGGCTCCAGCGCCCCCCGCGACCCCGAAGGGAATAAGCGGTAGAAAATGGATGGATGGACAGATGCTTTGTTACCTATTAGCCCCTATTAGCATGTAGCGACCTACATTGTATTGGTTTTGGTATCTTTCATGCACAAAATGTATGATGAGTGGCCCTCGCATCATTCAAGTTTTCTGTATGCTGCCCTCAATGGAAAAAGTTTGAACACCCCTGAGTTATTATTTGACAGCCCTCCAGGAATCTGCAACCACAATGTTAGTCTCCCCCAAGTTTTGAACTGAACTCCAGTCTGAAGTTATTACCGGGCCGGCGTTGGGCCCCAGGCCGCAAGTTCAATAGCCCTGCTTTGAGTTGAGTTTGAGTTGATTGGGAACATACATGCATACAACATGACACATCACAATTTCCAGTTTCTCTATTCAACATGTTCGAAAAGGAGTAGGAAGAAGCAGAGCTTATTTAATCCTACCCCCTTTTCTTTTACATAACAGTTGCTAAAAAATTTGTTCACTTCCTGTTCTCAATTTATTCACAATATACTCCCTAAGTAATCACAATAAAAATAAATAAATAATTAAATAATACTCGGTGAAGTAAGTTACATTTCATATGGTGAGATGAGTAAGATTATTTTGAAAATGAATGGATGCATGAAATAAATTCAGAATGTTTATCATGGTTCTTCTTCTTTGTACTTTGTAAACACTTTAAGTTTGAAGAGTTTCTTGAAGTGGATTATATTAGTACATTGTTTGATTGCTTTGCTTAATCCATTCCATAATTGAATTCCACATACTGATATACTGAAGGTCTTAAGTATTGTACGTACACACAAATGTTTTAAATTACATTTTTCCTCGAAGATTATACTTCTCCTCTTTTTTTGAGAAGAATTGTTGTATATTCTAGCAGATTATAATTTGCTTTATGTATAATTTTAGCTGTTTGCAAATTCACTATGTCGTGGAATTCCAGCATTTTTGATTCAATAAATAAAGGGTTTGTATGTTCTCTATATCCAACATTATGTATTATTCTAACTCATCTTTTTTGTAACACCGTTAATGAATAAAGTGTACTTTTGTAGTTATTTCCCCATATTTCTGCACAATAACTCAGATATGGTAACCCTAACCCTAGCAGTAGAGACTATGAAGTGATTTTTGATCTAGAACATGTTTTGCTTTATTCATTATTGACGTGTTGCTTGCTACTTTATGTTGTATATTTTTTAACATGAGATTTCCAGTTCAATTTATCATCAATCATTATACCGAGCAATTTGGTTCCATTTACTCTTTCAATTTCTATTCCATCTATTTGTATTTGTGTTTGACTTTCTCTTCTACTGTTACCGAATAGCATTATTTAGATTTTTGTCAAACCATCTTTTTAATTTGTTAATTTATTCAGTTATTATTTGTATTATCTTCTAAAACAGCTTTAAAACATAAAATCAATTTGAATTTTTTAATAGGAGGCCCTAACCTTAACTGTAGGTAGAAACCTTAGGGCAGGGGTGTTAAACTCCTTTTTATTGAGGGCCACATTGAAATGATGGCTGCCCTCAGTGGGCCTTCAAAAACAGTGAATCTATATGAACATAAATGTATATAAGCCTCGCTGCACAATTTGCAACTGTTATTGTTGATTATTATATTTTTACTAACAGATTGGTCAGGGTGACAATAAGAAAAAATGCTTAAAATATTTTGCTGCTTGATCATATTGAAGCATGAAACAAATGCAATTGGATGCTTTGCATTTAAAGAACAAATGTATTATTTTAAGCCTTTCACAGGACACATGTGTGACGTGGCGGGCCACATAAAATAACATGGAGGAAGACATAAAATGGCGTGGCGGGCCAGTTAAGGCCCCTGGGCCTTGAGTTTGACACCTGTGCCTTAGGGGTTTGGTTTTCCTATTAGGGTTCAGGTTTCAAATGAGGTCTTCTAGGCAGGGTATGAAAGTAGTGTTGGAGTTTCCATTTAGGGTGGAGGTCCTCAATGACAGTTTGTCAACGGACACTTCATACACGGACTTTAGAGACACTGCTGCAGCTCACAGGGATGAAGAGTTACTTGACTTACGTTTCAACGTTACACTTGATTTATGCTGCATATGCATTTATGTGATCTAAGACAGTGTTTTTCAACCTTTTTTGAGCCAAGGCACATTTTATTCATTAAAAATATCCTTGGGGGGACACTATCCCATCCTCGTCGCCATTGTTGTGTGCCAAACTTGTCACTTATTAGTTCACTTATTAGCAATCTAAGCTAAATAATACACCAAAAGAAAGCTTATTGTCTTTTTCTGCCTTTTATTCCCGCTTTTACTTTTTCCACTTCCAGGTGTCCAACACACAACACATGTCATCATATCCTGTGTCCCCCGCCCTTAAATTCCCCTTACAATGTTTCCGGTATTGTCCTGTGACCTGAGTGACCAATACACGACAGACACCACCAGCAGAAAATGTTAAAATCTAAACTCAATAGCCTATATTGACAATATTAAGTCGTTCTCATCAAATACCTGACGCAATTGTTCGATATGACTTCAAACTAGGGATGTCCGAAAATGGCTTTTTGCCGATATTCCAATATTGTCCAACTCTTTAATGACCAATACCGATATCAACCGATACCGATATCAACCGATATATACAGTCGTGGAAATAACACATTATTATGCCTAATTTGGACAACCAGGTATGGTGAAGATAAGGTCCTTTTAAAAAAAAATTTTATAAAATAAAATAAGATAAATCAATTAAAAACATTTTCTTGAATAAAAAAGAAAGTAAAACAATATAAAAACAGTTCCATAGAAACTAGTAATTAATGAAAATGAGTAAAATTAACTGTTAAAGGTTAGTACTATTAGTGGACCAGCAGCACGCACAATCATGTGTGCTTACGGACTGTATCCCTTGCAGACTGTATTGATATATATTGATATATAATGTAGGAACCAGAATATTAATAACAGAAAGAAACAACCCTTTTGTGTGAATGAGTGTGAATGAGTGTAAATGAGGAAGGGAGGTTTTTTGGGTTGGTGCACTAATTGTAAGTGTATCTTGTGTTTTTTTTGTTGATTTAATAAAAAAATAAAAAAATACAAATAAAAATACCGATACCGATAATAAAAAAACCAATACCGATAATTTCTGATATTACATTTAAAAATAATTTATCGGACATCTCTACTTCAAACCATAACCATCATTAGTTCTCTTGTCTCAAAGTAGGCTTACAAAGCAAAGAGCTACTTGCTGCCTGTAAATGGCAGCAAATTTTGTTCATGAGAAAAATGCAATTCTGTCACTTTCCGATTTTTTTTGTGCCTTTACTTTGAAGAGCCCACTCTTATTCTGTTACTTCCTTTATTACTGATGCTTGACTTCCTGCTGCCGTTGCGTCTGACATGAACAGCATGCTCACGTGACTCCAGAACTGGTAAAACATGCTGACAAATATGTCATATTCTGTGTGAACATTTGTGAGAGGTTATTTTATTGTGCCTCGTGTTTGTGTTGTTTATATGTCACATTTAAGGACAGTCACTACGAGCCGTGTGTGGAAGCTAGGCTAACTAGCTGAGCAAACTTGGCGCCATTGGAAGCGGAAGGAGGTAGGAGGAGACTAATGGTTTATTTATTGTCAAACAAGTGGCTCATTTCATTTAAAACAAACGGGAACATTTCATTATTTTTATTTATCAAAAAAGATTTGTTTATACGTTTAAGAATGTAAACATGATTTATGCATTGTTTGTAGAAATATGGTACGATGGCATTTGTATTTTCTGTCCATCTTCATAGTTTTCACGGTGTCAGAATTGTGAGGAGAAAAGGAGGAGAGAATTAAAGTTGCACCAGTCGAAGCTCTCTGCATTTTGTGTCATTAATCAAGTGAGCCGCTACACTGCCACCTACTGGTACGGAGGAGTATTACATGGTTACTCTGCTGATCTCCATACATCACAGACACTCTATAACGGCACATTGTTTGCGGATTATAATTATTGGTTTGCAAAAAATATTTTTCCGACCACTTAGGTGAAATTGCTTAATTTCCCACGGCACACCAAACAATATCTCACGGTACACTGGTTGAAAAACACTGATCTAAGACATTGCAACTTATCCTGTCGCCAGGATTCAGCTTGAAGGACCACACATGCATGAGCTTTGGTTAGGTGCTGATCTAACTGAAACCCCCGATCAGTGTTTCAGTGCAAAGAGCCTGAAGAAGTGCACTGAGGAGAGGCTCATGTAAGCAAAAGAGTGTGAGGGTGTATGAGGGTCGCACAAATGACGGCACATGCAAAGGTACACACATTGCACACAAATAGCCACACGTCCGTCTTTCAACAACTTTATTTACATTTTGTCATGAATAGAACTGAATAAAAGTTCTAGTCTCTCCACAGAGATCACATGTCCACCTCCAAATGTGCCCAATGCCGCCCGGACGTGAGCTCACACCAGGCTTGATCACCATCGACTGTCGCCATGGTTACACAAAGGTTGGCCGTGGTGATAACGGCCAGCGGATTCCCCGGGCTTCTCAAATGTAGACGCACATGCAGGTAAACAGCTGTTGTAAATCTATTACTGGATTATTATTAAAATGATTTCATAAACACATTTCACTTGATATGCTGTCTGATCTGACGCTACAGTATTCAGCTACAGGATGACCTTTTTTTTTTTTTTGCCCTTGATGCTTCATTGCCATTTTCTCACAAAGTTCATCACATCTTTACAGACATTACATGGGCCTCGGGAAATGAAGCTAACACACAACATGTATATTTCAATAAGTGTTTGGTACAAACTTGTTGCGTCCACCTTTGTACAATTATTATTTTTCTTTACAGTTGAATATGTCGATGTGTTTCATCAACTACGAACGAAAACTGCGAGTGAGCGTTGATGAACAGACAAGCTGCAAGAACATAAGGACACCAATTCCATTCATTTAAAAAGACAATACAAAATCCAGACATTTACATGAGCAATAACAATTCAAGTGCAAATATCATTATCAACTCTATGATACATCATAGCAAACTCTTTTAAAAGGCAACAATTTCAACCAAAAACAAAATATCATTCAGGTTGCAAGACAGAAGCTGATTTTGGTCTGAGGGCAGTTTTGAGGGGTGCTCAAACACAATTCACATCCACATCCTTCTTATTCATATCCATTCTAAAATTAGTCATAGTTTTCAAAAATCGATCAGAAAAAGCCCCCAAAACAATGTATATATAGTTTTAATCAGTTTTTTACAATAGGTTTTCCTCTCTGCGCTTACTCGCTGCACGTAAATGTCATTCATTGGCAGCCATGAGGAGCTTTGTTAACGTCTTTTGAAAAGGTTTCATTTTTATTATCATCAGTGAGAATGAAAAGATAACATGACAATGGTGTGATCATAATACAGGATTTAGTGTACAGTAAGTCCTTTCTAAACTACACGTCTGTTGATAAGTACCGTAAACTCCGAACTATAAGCCGCTACTTTTTTCCTAGGCTTTGAATCCTGTAGCTTATAAAACGGTGCAGCTAATTTATGGATTTTTATTTGCTGACGGCCATAAAGTCAATAGATAAAATACAAGCAAACTGAATAGGTGTGTTATTCTTCGCATACTGCAGGTGATGCATTGCTCTTTTGTTTAGACTGAGCTATGAACCGGAAGTACAATTTCCGTTCGGTCTTCTTGCCGTTCATAGCGTTTCTACTCATATGGCTTCTTCTATCAACTATTTGTAAGTTTTAAAAATATAGCTAAAACTATTCATACTTGTGTGTCCCATGTGTGATGTCTGCAGGAGTGTTTGCATGCATATTTGTACGTGCTATCGTAATGTAATGGAGCTAGCGTCGTTAGCATTAGCTATTATGCTAACATGTTTACGAGGGTCTTTGTTAGTATTATTAACTGACAACTGCATTTTTTTTTTGTATTGTTGCAGTTTCATATAATCTTCAGTAAATTCACCAAAATGTCACCGTGGAATTATTGAGTCTGTTTAGCTGATTGGAGAGCTAGCTTCCACGGCTAGTGGGTCCATGACGATGACTGTTTTGTTTGATCAGCCGTTTTACTGCCGTGTTACAGGGATCGTTTGGAAACAATTAAGGTATGTAAGTAACATGGCCAAAATCTTTCTGTGAAAATAACTCATTTCACAACGTATATAGCTGCGGCTTATAGTCCGGTGCGGAAATATACGGCAAAAATATTTTTTCCGACTAAAATTTAGGGTCCGACTTATATCCCATTGTGCTCTATAGTCCGGAAAATACAGTTTTGTAAGATATAGAATTATACCAAAAGCAAACATTTATTCTATCACATATTGGCGATTTAAAAGTATTTCACTCATGGTGTTAATGGTGTAACATGGTTTCCATGGGAACGTTTGTGACATGATTTGGTTTGAATTGTGTATTGAAGATGATGAAACATTTCTCTATTTTTATATTCCTTGCCTCTCATCGGGTCTTTCCCTAGTCACTCCAAGTTGGTGATTGGCGGTTAGAAGGCAGGAAGTGGGCCTTGGCACCGGTAAGGAGGAAGTAGAAAAGCTTTCAGGGAAAAGCGGGAAGGACGAAGACGTTAGATCTGAGTACAAAGACTCTTGTTCGAAACTAACCAAGAAAGGTGGTTGGAGAAGGTTCTAGAAGCCTGCTGATTTACACTGACGTTTTGGACTAAAGCTTCGCGAGGGAGACTTGTCTATGCACGGCTAGCTGGCTAGCTACGAGTGGCTAGTGCTACATGCTAGTTCGACTGACGGAGGTCGCCGCCACCTTGCTTTGGGAGTTTGACGCACACGATGCACTCAAAACCTTCCACCAGGATTCCAAAAAGTTCCAAGGACTTAAAAGTTCCTGGAGGACAAAGCACTCTGAAAGTGTGTTCGCCAACAACAGGCCTGCAAAGTTGCATTCAAATCAGGGAGTCGTGAGTACACGTGACTCACTGTATGACTCACTACGTTTCCATGCACTCAATTAGGCTGATTTCTCAAATAGTTTGTTTTTTTGTATTTTCACACCCACATGTGAAGTCCAAGTGTCTATGCACTCTCTATCATGCAACAATTGGTCATACGCCAGGTGCCTCCTGTACACTGGGGGGCGCTTATTTCATTTTAGCGCTGTTAAATTAATTCCTTTTCTGGTTAACCTATGACGTCACACGAGCCATCTGAGGATACTTAAAACTTGTTTTAAGTCATTTTTCGCTGTAATATTGGCACAGATTACAAATACTACATCTCTAATGGCTATGTTGATGTTAAATAGCAGACAGCATCAAGAAATGATCTTAGATTGCGCTACGAACATGACGCTACTACCAAGAATGTAGCTGGGCGGATGCAGGTCCGAAGCAAAGACAGACCGGCGGAAGAGTTTTTTCGAAGGAATCATGGAAACAAAACTTTTGAATGTCTCGGAGTTCATCCATTAGGCTCTGTCCATGGATGAAAAGAGTTTTAAATCCAAAGGAAAAGACCATTTGTGCCACAACTGATACTGTTCCAAATGAAGTTTGCTATTGTCCTGGACTATTTTGCCAGTTGTTTCTAAAGTTAATCAGTTTGGAGTGCTTAAATGCAGCGTGAAGAGGTTCATGTATGCTTTATTATTCGCCTTTAATATACTTGCTTCATTATCTTTCATCTCATTCGTATTTTGTTCGGGAGCCCAAATTAAGCCAGCATTTTACATTTCCTGACCTACCTTCTTAAATAAATCTTTCTTTTTTTCTACCATTAACACACTTTAAAATGTTCTGTTCTGTTTAATTTGTAAAGAAAAGAAAAAGTACCCTTGTCATGATAATTGTTGCTATGTTTTTATTGAATGGTATCTGCTGCCTGGTTGTATCCCGCGCATTGCGACTGGCGTATGTGCGACACGAAGGGTCCTCTCCTTCCGCACACATCTCCTCGAGAGATCTGGGGCCGTATTTATCAAGCATCTTAGAATTACTCCTAGGAAGTCTGCTAAGAGTTGACTTATGAGTAAAGAAATGATTCGCTGAAAGCTGCACTTAAAAGTTAGTTATCAAGCGTCTTACTCACACTTTCAGCGAAGTGTAGGACTGAATCTTAAGTGTCACACTCAGAGCTGAATTACGACATTACTATGTGCCGTAAACGGAATTTTAGGTGACGTCATTTCTGTGTCCATAGAAATGACCAATCACGGAAGGGAATCCCTTGTCTAAGAATAAAGAAATATCTTAGAAATTTTTAAGTGGACAATGGGAGTGTATATTTTGACAATAAACTACAAAATAATACAAAACAAACAAACAATATTGGCAATGAATCAAAAATAAATGTTTCCTTTTCTTTCCAATTCATTAATTAGGCAACTAATTTGAAACTGGTGTGGGTGGCTCTATATATACTAGCCCACTGCAGCCACACCCAGAAATCAACATGGAATCGAAAAGAAAACCAAACTGGTGAGATATCGAAGCATTGTGATGACCTTTAGTTCTGCTGTGAAAGCTCTGCTGCGTGATGTTGCCGATGAGATGACGCCCCTTATTAAATCTGTGACAAAAATAGTACCCGCTCTGTCTAATCGATACCGTTTGATCAGCTGCTCGTCATCAAACAAAGCCAGGACATCCTTCCGCTCCCTGAACGTTCGCACACGTCTCTCTCGCCTCAGTGCCATCCCCCGCTGGCAACTCCTAACCACTTAGGACACCTCTGAAGGTCTCTTAAATATCGTGGAGAGTAGGAGTGATTCTTAGACTTAAGAAAGTTGATAAATAGCTTTTATTCTTAAGTTTGAGAGTAGGACTAAATTTCGCAAATTCTCAGGACTTAAGTGTAAAATGGCACTCTAAGACGCTTGATAAATACAGCCCCTGCTTTTTAATCGCATAATCAAGGTGTGTTAGTCAGACTTTTCAAAAACCGAACACCGTTGGACTAAGGTGTTTCCATGGGTTGTAGGAGGCTTATTTAGAACCAAACTATTTGAGAAATTGGACTAATTTAGTGCATGGACACGTACTGAATGTGTGTGGGCCCACCACAATATTTGTTGTTTCCATAAAGAGATAGCTTTAAAAGTCTGGCACGTGTTTTACATTTCAATATGTTGTTTCCGACTGAACATTTCATGCTTAAACTAGTATGAAGACAGATGGTCCTTAAGTATAAATATCAACATTTGTGACTGTATCTTAATAAATGTTGTATTTTGGAATGATCCATCTATCAGGTATCCACCTTTATTCACAAACAACCCAATCGCCCACTACTCTCCTCTCACTTATAAATAGAGTGGCCGTATGGGGGCTACATCAGTTTGAATCGAGAATGTGTTGAATCGAGAAGTGATTCTGAATCGAATCGTCACCCCAAAAATTCGAATCGAATAGTGAGTTGTTATAAGATTCCAATACCTACCTGATAATATTATCTTTTTTAGGAATTTCATAAATATTTTTTCAAGTGGCAGAGCTTTAACTTTGACAATGTGATGAAAATTCAACATTCACAAACAATTATTCTTGATGTGGACAATGCTTCTTCCAACAATAACCACATATCACTGGGTAAGAGTTCATTTCCTAATAGGTGAACTGTTTATTTACTTTCTTTCGTATGTAAATAAATGTCCTGTAAATCACATGGGGCCTGATCTACTAAGATCCAAATACCATGCGCTAACAGCGTGCGAAAATTATACAATGCGTGCACTGTTTGAGGGTGTGTTGCGTGTGATCTACCAAGACTGCGTGTACACTTGGTAACTGGTGCAGACCTTTCTATTTAAAGGAGGATTTTGCAAGTACTACTAAGTGGCTTTCACCATAGAGACACTCATTTACTGCACATTCATGTTGTCATACTTCTACCTCTGGTGTTTTGATGTTTTTTTTAAACAAGCAGCAAATATGTACCACTTTTTGTGAGCATTTTAGAAGCAGTTAGGCAGTGCATCCACAACAGAACACACTTTTTTAGCGCGCTGAAGGTGTGCCTTGCCGAGATTGTGCTGGAATGTTCCAGGTTCAAGAAAATGCATATCGCTCTAAGTTTTTTTCATATGTATGAGAAAACTTACGGCATTAAAAAAAACAGACAGCCAAACACATCAATTTAATTTGTTTTAATAACCCCCTTAAAAGTCACCCAGCAGCTATACAATTATAAAATGATATTGCTGAAAAGACAATATTTCTAATATTTGTATTTTTGACTGTCCATATATGTTGACAAGCATATGCAAAACGGAGCTGCAGCATGATTGCCTCTTTTCTCACAATATTTCTGCGCGACTGCCAGTTTGCACGTCCTTTCTGGGTGTACTAAATACAGACGCAAAACAGTGGCCGCAGAAAAGTTTTAGTCTCGATAAATCACAGTGCGTGTGCTATATAATTATGTTTGCATTTTGTGGCCGTTCTAAGGATCAGCATCTGCATATTCATGAAGACGAATAAATGCATTGCACTCTATATTTTGCTCTCTTAAGAGACGCTTAGTCGATCAGCTTTGAGTGCACGTGGTTTAGTACACTCAAGCCTTCAGTAGATAAGGCCCATTGTGTGTTAATGTCCTGTAATTCACATGGTGAGTATGAAAACCTGCAGAGCTGCTTCCTGTTTCCAGTCTTTACAGTGTGCTAAGCTAGCCAAAAGCTTACTGCAGGGTTAGCAACGTTTTTCCTAAAACTATACATCATATCATGGCAAAACTTTTCTTTCTTTCATTTTAAAGTTAAATTATAATACCCTGTTGCGGTCATTGTTTTGAAATCACAAAAACTATTCTTTTCATCTACCAAACACCAAATGCTTACACACACACACACACACATGTATATATATATATATATATATATATATATATATATATATATATATATATATATATACACACAGGTAAAAGCCAGTAAATTAGAATATTTTGAAAAACTTGATTTATTTCAGTAATTGCATTCAAAAGGTGTAACTTGTACATTATATTTATTCATTGCACACAGACTGATGCATTCAAATGTTTATTTCATTTAATTTTGATGATTTGAAGTGGCAACAAATGAAAATCCAAAATTCCGTGTGTCACAAAATTAGAATATTACTTAAGGCTAATACAAAAAAGGGATTTTTAGAAATGTTGGCCAACTGAAAAGTATGAAAATGAAAAATATGAGCATGTAC
The DNA here is from genome assembly GCF_033978685.3 of Nerophis lumbriciformis. Classification (NCBI taxonomy): domain Eukaryota; kingdom Metazoa; phylum Chordata; class Actinopteri; order Syngnathiformes; family Syngnathidae; genus Nerophis; species Nerophis lumbriciformis. The sequence continues at coordinate 49,492,838 of NC_084548.2, read as the reverse complement.
AATACTCAATACTTGGTTGGAGCTCCTTTTGCCTCAATTACTGCGTTAATGCGGCGTGGCATGGAGTCGATGAGTTTCTGGCACTGCTCAGGTGTTATGAGAGCCCAGGTTGCTCTGATAGTGGCCTTCAACTCTTCTGCGTTTTTGGGTCTGGCATTCTGCATCTTCCTTTTCACAATACCCCACAGATTTTCTATGGGGCTAAGGTCAGGGGAGTTGGCGGGCCAATTTAGAACAGAAATACCATGGTCCGTAAACCAGGCACGGGTAGATTTTGCGCTGTGTGCAGGCGCCAAGTCCTGTTGGAACTTGAAATCTCCATCTCCATAGAGCAGGTCAGCAGCAGGAAGCATGAAGTGCTCTAAAACTTGCTGGTAGACGGCTGCGTTGACCCTGGATCTCAGGAAACAGAGTGGACCGAGACCAGCAGATGACATGGCACCCCAAACCATCACCCAACCATGCAAATTTTGCATTTCCTTTGGAAATCGAGGTCCCAGAGTCTGGAGGAAGACAGGAGAGGCACAGGATCCACGTTGCCTGAAGTCTAGTGTAAAGTTTCCACCATCAGTGATGGTTTGGGGGTGCCAAGTTACACCTTTTGAATGCAATTACTGAAATAAATCAAGTTTTTCAAAATATTCTAATTTACTGGCTTTTACCTGTATATATATATATATATAATTTTTTTTTTTTTTTTTACAATTTTGACTTTTATGTCTCTGCACTATAGCAGTAAAGGTCCTCTCTTAACATTTCGTAAAATGGGCCTCCCAAATTATTTTTTTACGTCACATCTGAAGCGAATTCAAGGTGTGATATTTGTGTTTATTCATTGCACTTTTAGTATCAAGGTAGAATGAGGGGCTGCGGATCTCGTGTACAAAACAACCTTTACCCTTTTGGGCCCTCTTTGGAAGAGCTGTCTGCACTGGGACAGACCAATCATGACTTGAAGGACTTGGTGGTCTTTGGATTTGAAATGGGCAAGATTCTGGGATTCTGGGGTCCTGTTTAACAAAATCAACCCTTGTCTTACTTTTGTTCATTATTTACAAGAATGAAGTATCTCGAGATTCCATTTGAAACCTTGAGACTATGAAGTCAAAATGAGATGGAAAAAAATTAAAGTGACCTTTTACAAGAAGCAGCAAACATCATGTCCCTCTCCGAGACACATTCCACATCATCTCATTCCTGCGGCTCTCACGGTTATTAGTTTATTTTTTTCCAAAAATGTCCTCTGTGTTCCTGGAATGATTAACCACCTTTTTTTTTTTTTGTATTTGTTTTAAAGTCGCCTTGGAAAAGAATAAAAAAGAGCAACAGAAATTCTGGGCGGGATGGAAAAGGCTGCTGCAGTATAGACAGCACAGATGAACTGTTTTAACAGTAAAACTGCTCTAAGAGCTCAAACATAGTAAGGCTTTAAATGAGGTGGAACGCAGCTGCGACATGAATTAGTTAGCAACTGCTCCTCCTCGAGGACACACACACTCAAGCACACACACACACACACGCCATGACGGAACCGGGATTACACAACACTTACAGTCATACTTAATGGTCGCAGTCGGAGCTGGAATTCAGATCAGTCATTTAAGCAAATACAACAAGCTCTAACACAACATCACTCCTACTGTCTCAAACAGACCATTCTATCCTTTTTTACGGTCTCATTGCACAACACAATAGAAACCGAACCCACTCACATATTCTACATGACCACGAAACGCTCATGCTCGGTGGATCTGTGCAGGAAAACTGACAAACAACACAAATTATTATGCAGGTTTGTCCATTGAAATTAACAGAAGGTCAAAAAAAACAACCGAGTTGTATATGTTGAAGTCCTTTAAGAGTTGCGGGATGTAGCCTGTAAGAGGAGAGGGGTGTTAACTGAGGTGGAGATGCGTGTTTACTTGTATGGTCGCAGGAAAGCAGAGACTTTGCTGCTTATGAGACGTATGAAGGAGCGAGGAAGCATCTCGTTGGACTCCCGAGTGGTGTACTTGAAGTAGTTGTTTGGGTGAGCCAGCACGTCAAAAAGAGTCTTTATCAGTTTTTTGTCCTGGAACCAAAGAAGTACAAACCGACATTAGCGCTTGAAACACATTTTTACAGGAAATAACACATCTTTGTTCCTCATGTAAGCCACAGGCAACAGTGAGTCCTGCATCTGGTCAGATAAAATGACAAAAACTAAAAATATTGTACCAGATTATCGAAAGTTTGGTCCAGTTATATAGTATACTGTAACTGTGAAGCAAGGATATTCCACTAAATCAGGGCCGTTGTGTCCTTGGCAAGAAAACTTCATCCACTTTGCCCAGAGTGCCAACTACACTGGTGTATGAATGTTTGAGGCTTATACACTATGTTGATACATTAAGACAATTCAAAAATATGCTAAAATCATGGCTACTTGAGAATCAAACTTGTAAACATCGTGATTAATGTTTTTGTTTTTTTCTGCTGCTTTGTGCTACTTGCCTGCTGCCAGTGTGTAATTGTTCAAGCCAAATATATAGTGCCTGTGCTGAATGTTGCCGTAGATGTGTGTGAGATATTAATCAATTGTTCTACTATTTTAAATAGACTTTTAATGATTGTTGTTTTGCTTGTATACTGTTTGCTCTTGCCCAGGGACTATGGTTGGAAACTAGCTTTGTAGCTAAAACTTGCGCATTTACAGCAATGTTGAACAATGTGCTGTGTCCCTGTTCAAATAAACTAATACAAACACTGTTTCCATATGAGTTGGGAAATTGTGTTCGATATAAATATAAACGGAATACAATGATTTGCAAATCCTTTTCAACCCATATTCAATTGAATGCACTACAAAGACAAGATATTTGATGTTCAAACTCATAAACTATTTTTTTTTTGCAAATAATAATTAACTTAGAATTTCATGGCAGCAACACGTGCCAAAGTAGTTGGGAAAGGGCATGTTCACCACTGTGTTACATGGCCTTTCCTTTTAACAACACTCAGTAAACGTTTGGGAACTGAGGAGTCACATTTTTTAAGCTTCTCAGGTGGAATTCTTTCCCATTCTTGCTTGATGTACAGCTTAAGTTGTTCAACAGTCCGGGGGTCTCCGTTGTGGTATTTTAGGCTTCATAATGCGCCACACTTTTTCAATGGTAGACAGGTCTGGACTACAGACAGGCCAGTCTAGTACCCGCACTCTTTTACTATGAAGCCACGTTGATGTAACACGTGGCTTGGCATTGTCTTGCTGAAATAAGCAGGGGCGTCCATGGTAACGTTGCTTGGATGGCAACATATGTTGCTCCAAAACCTGTATGTACCTTTCAGCATTAATGGCGCCTTCACAAATGTGTAAGTTACCCATGTCTTGGGCACTAATACACCCCCATACCATCACAGATGCTGGCTTTTCAACTTTGCGCCTATAACAATCCGGATGGTTCTTTTCCTCTTTGGTCCGGAGGACACGACGTCCACAGTTTCCAAAAACAATTTGAAATGTGGACTCGTTAGACCACAGAACACTTTTCCACTTTGTATCAGTCCATCTTAGATGAGCTCAGGCCCAGCGAAGCCGACGGCGTTTCTGGGTGTTGTTGATAAACGGTTTTCGCCTTGCATAGGAGAGTTTTAACTTGCACTTACAGATGTAGCGACCAACTGTAGTTACTGACAGTGGGTTTCTGAAGTGTTCCTGAGCCCATGTGGTGATATCCTTTACACACTTATGTCGCTTGTTGATGCAGTACAGCCTGAGGGATCGAAGGTCAAAGGCTTAGCTGCTTACGTGCAGTGATTTCTCCAGATTCTCTGAACCCTTTGATGATATTACGGACCGTAGATGGTGAAATCCCTAAATTCCTTGCAATAGCTGGTTGAGAAAGGTTTTTCTTAAACTGTTCAACAATTTGCTCACGCATTTGTTGACAAAGTGGTGACCCTCGCCCCATCCTTGTTTGTGAATGACTGAGCATTTCATGGAATCTACTTTTATACCCAATCATGGCACCCACCTGTTCCCAATTTGCCTGCACACCTGTGGGATGTTCCAAATAAGTGTTTGATGAGCATTCCTCAACTTTATCAGTATTTATAGCCACCTTTCCCAACTTTTTTGTCACGTGTTGCTGGCATCAAATTCTAAAGTTAATGATTATTTGCAAAAAAAAAAAAGTTTATCAGTTTGAACCTCAAATATGTTGTCTTTGTAGCATATTCAACTGAATATGGGTTGAAATTGATTTGCAAATCATTGTATTTCGTTTATATTTACATCCAACACAATTTCCCAACTCATATGGAAACGGGGTTTGTAAATATGAAAACTAATATTCTTAATCTCAATGGGACTTTCCTGGGCAAACAAAGGTAAAAGTGCTTTTCTGCATGTAAAACTATAATTATTTTCTACAAATAGTGTTAGGAACACATTAATTGGATTTGCTTTATTTCTTATGGGAAAAATGTAATCTTTTTATTCGTATGATTCGGTCTTTGTTTGACCTTTCAGAACTACAGAAACTGTGGTACCGCTCTATTTTATTTGTGTCAATATAGTAATTGCAAGGTTTTGGGTGGAGGATCTAATTTGTGCGGACCAGGTGGGTTTGTGTTGCAGCTGTGCCAGTATGATAAGGTATTTATTTTGTCTGTGTGAGAAAAATCAATAAACTAAACCAGAACAGCGTGCACTGCATTCATTGTCATTCCCGAGTATAAAATAATAGATGACAGGACTAACCTTGAGGATTTCTTGATGGTTTTCTGAAGCGTAAAGTCTTCCATCCCGTACTATGTCCTCGACCAGCTGCTCATAGTCCTCTGAAGTGAGGGACAACACAGAAGCACAATCACTCCTGGTCCCCTCTCATGAGATAAGTTAAGAAGTGACATGTTTGTACTGAGCGCTTCACCGACCATCATAAGTCACGTAAGGGATCTGAAAGCCTCTGGCACTGTTGGCCTCATTGGACTTGAAATTAATCCAGAGGCGCCTGGAGCGTGCTGTGAAGGCAATAGGCCGTTCATATGTCTGACACGTCTCATAGGTGGTGATGGATGTAGCTGACCCTTGCAAGAGCATAGAAAGGACAATGATGAATCTAGTTTGGAGACATGGCGGCTCCTTGTGCCCGCGTGTACCAACACTCACAGTTCTTCCTCATCACCAGCACATCTCCGCACTCATCCTCTGATGGCAGGAAGATCTCCGGCACCACAATCAGGATCTTACGCTTGCTGGGCGGGTTGATGTTCCAAATGCACTCCACATTTGCCGGGTAATTTCCCGGGTAGTTTGGCGACTCGATGTAGCCCATGAACTCGCCCATCTCGCCTCCACATTGCCTGTCTAGACATACAAACCCAACAGGTCAGAGTGAAAAAGGGCTAAAATGGCTATTTTTAGACTCACTCTTGCACTGTGAGACACTGGTAGCGCCATCAAAGTCGGTGGTGGTGTTCCCAGGGCAGGAAATGCAGTAGTTCTGCCTAAACTCAGTCTGATAGGTTCCAACTGGGCAGCGGATACACCTGTGCACTGATGTGTTGTAGTAATGGCCTGGAGAACACTGCACTGCAGCGCCATTGAAGACGCACATGAAGTCAGCAGTGATTTACACCATGTTTTTCTTTCTTGGCTTCTGTGCACTCTCACCTTTGACTTCACAATCGTGGAAGGAGCTTGCGCCCTCACGCTTGGTGCTCAGTCCTCCCCCGCAAGGAAAGCACAATGTCCGACCCAAATCTGGCTGGTATGTGCCCTGAGGACACGGTTGACAAGGCTTGAAGCCATCGCCTGAGAAGAACCCAGTGGGACATTGGCCTGTGGCGTGCAGATAATCAGAAGATTCACAGCAGGAATATTTACGTACAATCTGGAAGTTAGATTTTTGTTACCTGCACATGAGGAAATATTTCTTGCCCCGACAGGACCGTGGCCGTCACTGCCCGGACACAGGTCGCATGCCAGCTGGCCCTCCCTCTCCTGGAAGGTGCCGGGCGGACACTGAACACAACGCTCCTGCTCACCGTGGTAGTATGAGCCAGGCAGGCATCTGACTGAAAAAAACATCCACAATAGCAAACACTACTTGTTAACTCCAAATGTCGAACTTATGTACAATTGTATTAAAAGTTAGATGAAAACAGCTTGCATCTACGCTAAGCTTTCGTCCTTCAGTCAATTTACTATAAATTGGCATTTTTTAAATTGTATGACCGAGAGATTTGATCAATAATGTCTGTGATATATATTGGAATGGGTACCTTTTACATTTAAATTGATACAGTACAAAGTCTTTGATAATTGGGAATTGATACCAATACGCAGCGGTAGCAATTTCTGGTACTTATGTGTGTGTTTAAATGTGTTAATAAATGTTATTTGTAAAAAAAATATTGTAAGTTCTAAGACTTTTGGAAATAATAATGCGACATATTTCTCGTTAATTAAATATGTGGTCATATTAGAGCAGTGCTGATAATTTATTTTCTGTTACGCCACCTCAAGGGGGAAGAAAACATTACCCCCAAGCCCCACTCTACGCCCCAACTTTAAATAGTATTATTTGTCTATAAAATTGTTATAGAGATATAGAATTTATAGAGCACAATTTGTACAAAAGGCAATTCAAAGTGCTTCACAAAAAAATAAAAGGCAAATTCAAAAAAGGATAATCATTAGAATAATCATAATTAAAATTAAAAACATAATATCAAATCATTATATACACTATTATACCGTAATTAAAATTAAAATCAAATAGTGCAGATAAAATAATTTCAGTTGTTGTATGGACAATTAAATTAAAGTGTTTTCAGCCTGGATTTTATTTGCCAATGTTGAGGCTTGTCTCACATTTCCTGGAAGACCATTCCAGATTTTAGGAGCTTAAAACTGAAACACACCCTCACCCTTCTCTGTATAACATTGTATCCTTATCAAAATAAAAGAAAACCTATAGATGACTTACAAGATAGAAACAATAATTGATTACCATAGTTTTGTGGTCTGTAACAGAAAATATTTAATGTGCATCATTTAGCCTGAAAATCATTTTTTGACAGACTTGAACCATTTGATACTGAAAAATAAAATCAATCAATCAATAAATGATAATATATTCAAATTTATCAGCAACATTAATAGGAGCACAACATATAACACATTTTAACCTACAAAACAAACATCAACAAAAATAGTTGTTCTCTTCTCTCCAGAGCTGCCAACGTATTGTGGTAGAGGAGTTTGAGTGTCCCGAGCTATGTTGGTAGGGTTTCCCAAGAAAAACAGGTCCAGGGTGAGAGACCAGACAAAGAGCAGCTTGAAAACCTCTATGAAAAGACAAAATCAAGGACCCAGATTTCCATCGCCTGGATGCATCACCAGAGCCCCACTATAGAACCAGGCCTGGCGAGCAGCCTGGCTCGATTGAGTCTGACTCACTTTGACGCACAGCAAGGGCTCTGGAACCAGTCCTCTGGAGAGGGGCTGGACTCGCTTCTATTCTGGCGTTACAAGCAGTGAGAGGCCAGGGGCAGCCCAGGGGCCCCAGGACACCCTAGGCCGCAGTTTGATGATCAACTCCTCAGCCTTCTCGGTAAGTTTATTCAAGTGTACTGGAGAGGTGGCTATACCAGATAGTCGAACCTCGGATTCAGGAGGAGCAGTGTGGCTTTCATCCTGGTCGCAGAACTGTGGACCAGCTCTCTACTCTCAGCAGGATCCTCGAGGATGCATGGACGTTTGCCCAACCGGTTTACATGGGCTTTGTGCACTTGGACAAGGCATTTGATCGTGTCCTTTGGGAAGTCCTGTGGAGAGTGCTCAGAGTATGAGGTATCGGACCGCCTGATTGTAGCGGTCCGTTCCCTGTACGATCGGTGTCAGTCCTTGGTCTGCATTACGGATTGGACTCTGCCAGGGCTGCCCTTTGTCACCGGTTCTGTTCATAACTTTATTGGACTAGGTGCAGTCACGGTGTTGAGGGGATCCAGTTTGGTGGCTGCAGGATTTAGGTCTCTGCCATTGCGGATGATGTGTTCCTGCTGGCTTTATCTGGCCAGGATCTTCAGCTCTCACTAGATGTGTTCGCAGCCGAGTGTGAAGCAACTGGGATGAGAATTATCACATCCAAGTCCAAATCCATGGTTCTCGCCCGGAAAAAGGGTGGAGTGCCATCTCCGTATTGGGGATGAGATCTTGCCCCAAGTGGAGGAGTTTAAGTAACTCAATGTCTTGTTCACGAGTGAGAGAAGAGTGGATCCTGAGATAAATGACGGTGTCTGCAGTGATGCAGTACTGTATTGATCCGTCGTGGTGAAGAAGGAGCTGAGTCAGAAGGCCACACTCTCAATTTACCTGTCAATCTATGTCTTTATCCTCACTTATGGTCATGAGCTTTGGGAAAGGCAAGATCACAGGTATAAGCGGCCGAAATGAGTTTCCTCCATCAGGTGGCGGGGCTCTCCCTTAGAGATAGGTTTAGCAATTCTGTCATTCGAGAGGAAAGGAGTAAAGCCGCTGCTCCTCCACAGGAGCAGATAAGGCGGTTCGGGCATCTGGTCAGGATGCCCACAGAACGCCTCCCTTAGGAGGTATTTAGGGCACGTTCAACCGGTAGGAGGACACGGGGAAGACCCAGGACACATTGGGGGGAACATGTCTCTCAGCTGGCCTGGGAACGCCTCGGTATCCCTCGGGAGGAGCTGGAAAACGTGGCTGGGGAAAGGAAAGTCTGTGCTTTTCTGCTTAGACAGCTTCCCCTGTGACCTGACCTCAGATAAGCGAAAAAATATGGATGGATGGATGGCAATTTGTGCAATTTTATTCATAAAAACAAGAAAGTCAAGCATTGCAGCACACCCTCCACTGTTTGAGAAGGACTGTATTAGAGTAACGTTTACTGGCATATTGGCAGATTGACTTGAAATTTCTCAAACCGGCGTGGCTCGGTTGGTGTCAGCAATTTGAGGGTTCCAGGTTCGATCCCCGCTTCCGCCGTCCTCGTCACTGCCGTTCGGTCCTTTGGCAAGATACTTTACCCACCTGCTCCCAGTGCTACCCACACTGGTTTAAATGTAACGTAAATAATGGGTTTCATTATGAAAAGCGCTATATAAAAATAATTCACTTCACTACAATGCGCTCTACAAAACTCCCACTGTAACTTTAGGGTGTTTAGCTGAATTGCCATAAATTTGGTACACATCTTGTTGTCTGAACACTCAGTTATGCAATGCGTTTGAATGCCTCATCGTGTGAAAAGTGCTTGCCCAGCTCAATGAGTACAGTGTGTTACGTCGGGGTCGCATGGTTTGCGGTGGTCGTTTCCCCAAGATGCAGAAGGACGTCAGGAAGCAGCGTGCAGGTAAGAAGGTGATTTATTCCAATACCAAGGCAACAATAGGAAACGAAAAACATGGCAATGGCACGGGAAGCTATGGCAAAGCTTAACAATAAGACTTAGCAAAAACAGGACGAAGAAGCTAGTAATTCTAAACTCAAATAAATACCAATGTAGGTGTCACGTGTTGTGCACAAGACTGCCAGGCAGAGTGTGGCGCGAGGTAGGAATAAATAGCTCTCTGATTAGTGACCAGGAGCAGGTGAGTGTCCCGACCACTAATCAAAGGCAGTTGACAAAAATCAGCACCCATGGCAACTAAGAAAACAAACAAGGGTGCTGAAACAGAACTAACTAACAACTGAGGAAATACCAAACTAAACAAAACGTGACCCGGGGAACGGATCATGACACAGTGTATGTTGTTCTTGCACAGGCACAAGGAAAGGAGACAAATATTTGTTTAGAAAAACAGACTTTTTTGAAACGTTAGAAATTAATCCCCAACAACCCTGTAATTAGTCAGATTAAAAAAATAACTGACACCACTAATTATCATATATTAAACAGGTGAGAAATAATTCAGAGTAAGATGTTTACGGACATTTAACACTGAGCCGTGCTGTCTAGTTGTTATTTTTAAATTCTTACACCCGTGTGTCTCATTAGCAAGTACTTCACTGTACTGTATTATACAGTTTACTTTGCATGCAGTTGCAATTCCAAGACGTTAGATTATAGTAGTGTATAGACTATGGTGTGTTATCTTAGCCAGGAAGTAGGCTTTACCATTAAGTTTAATGTGGCAGTCTTTTCTTGTGTTGAATCCTACAAAGTGTTGATACTGTAAATTGTGTACTCCTGAGCTTTAAGTTTTTCTCCCCAGCTCTGTAGCTATGGCATCAGCACTAGTTGACTAAGTAGTTCTTTGCTAAGTAGGTGTGGACTCGAGTCACATGACTTGGACTCGAGTCAGACTCGAGTCATGAATTTGATGACTTTAGACTCGACTTGACAAAATGTAAAGAGACTTGCAACTCGACTTAGATTTTAACATCAATGACTTGTGACTTCACTTGGACTTGAGCCTTTGGACTTGACACTACTTGCTACTTTCCCCAAAACCCAAAGATTAAAAAGTTATTTAGAAGCGCTCCGTAGCTTTCATTTTGTACGTGTCTGTCTATCTATCAGCGTGTCTGCTGCTTGTCAGGGTGTGTGCTCTCAGTACAACAGCCAATCAAATTAGATCTACGTTGTTTTCATCCCACAGTCTTCACCCAATCAAATTGCAGGACAACCACTGAACAAGAGTTGTCAAACAACGCGCCAGTGAGAAAGATTTATACCAAAGTTGGTTTCGTTCAGGTATAACAACTACGAATTGGTCAATAAAAAACGAATTGCAGTACGCAAAACATGCAGTTCGAATAGTACAGACGGAGACACAACAACTTCCAACTTCGTTTGACATTTGAAGATGCACAAAGAAGGGTAAGTTTTGAATGTAAGCTAACGTTTATTGGCTAAGTAACGTGACTTTTATTTGCTGTGTAGTTAAGTAAGTGAGGCTGTAAACTCACAGCTAACGCTATAACCATAAACATCTTATAAGTAGACGCAGCATCGAGCGCTACTGCCTACTGGTGCTGACGAGACGCGGGGCCGCCATCTTGGAGTGGTGATCAGTGCAATTCATTTGGCAGGAGCAATGAACTGTAAGCGCAATTTAATTCATCTTACCTCACTGAATACCACTGATTTTCACGCGTTTTTTTGTCATACGTGAAGCTATGATAAAGGACACATGTTTTGGCGTGTTTTATTATTCATAGTTTGCTTAACAGTAATAGAATATTCTTATATGCTATAAGTGACCAGACGTCCGAGATCAAAACTGGGAATAATCCCAGAGAAGAGGGAAAAAAACGGTCAGCTATTTTTAAATTGAAGAAACAATATGATTAGGTTATATATACATGCATATATCCTACATAAACAATGTATGAAAACATTATGTATCTTAGGGACCTATAGACTGTATCTCTGTTGCTGCAGCAGCAGAGAGTTTATTCTGTCTTGACACTTTGTATTGATATTTTCTATTACATTCTTCCCTTAAATGATCATGTTTACAGTGATTGTTTTATATGTATTTTTTATGTATGTCGCTTTGGATAAAAGCGTCTGCCAAATATTTAAACACAATATATATAAACACCTGAACGTCTTTATAGCAGCTAAAACCACCAATCTGTTTCACTGGATTCAGAATAAAACCAAATTCTGTCTTACCCAACAATGTTAGTATTTGAATATTGTTACTTGAAGACTTATTCCTGGTTACAATTATACTGTTAAGAAAGCATTGTCTTATATTTTGCCTAAAATGAGAATGCATCGTAATCAGTGGCGGCTGGTGAATTTTGTTTTAGGTGGGGCTGAAAGTTTGTAAACCAAACCCCTGTAGGGGGGTTATCCTCCCCCGGAAGATTTCTTTGTGATTTTCACATACAAATATTGAAGATCTTTGCTCCTTATCAACTCTGTACTAATATTCTTTTCACAAAATACAACCAATAGTACGTTAATGTCAAATCTTACTTGTGAAAAGTAATCCCCCGATTCCTATTTTCAACAGTCTGCTCATTTGAGCAGGAAAACGCTGAACACCAGCCCGGCATCTTTGTTTTCTACCTGTCAACTGTCAGTTTAGGCTGCTCGCCGGCTCCTCATCACCACTTCAAGATGGCGGCCAAATTGCTCGCGTCACAGCAACCAATGCTGCGTCTACTTATAAGATGTCTATGGTTATAACGTCATTGCAAACACGTCAATCTGTTGCGTCCACTGCAGTTCGCTACCTTATTCATACTTTTTGTTAAGTGATTTTTTTTAAGCAGGGTTGCATAACATTACGTTAGTCAATGTATCACACACAGTAACATAACGTTAGACGGCGATCAGCAGCACCGCGTATTTTAGTCACCTACAAAAAGACAAACAGTCAAATAAAGGTCAGTTAAAATGTATACTATATTAAGAATATGTGTACATATTGCATAGGGCCCTGACATCTAAAAAGTACCAACTCTGTTCATTGTTATGTTCATGTATTTGTTATGTTTTTCATGTGTACGCACACATCAACACACATACAGTAAGAGATGAGATCAATGAGATAAGGTAAGAACAGGATAGAAACTGCTGTGGAACTAGTTACAAGGCAATATGCCATGGAAATACAATGTTAACACTTTTGTGCAAATAAGTACAGTTGCACTTGTTTTTTCAAATGTGTTTATTCTGTAAAGGAATGAGTTCAATGTTTAAAATGACTGGTTAATAGTGCTATTATGAAGTGCAAAATCAGCACTATTTTTTTTCCTGCAATTTCAAATGCACTTGTTTTAATAAATAAATACAGCATTTTAAAAGCATACACAATCTGTGTAAATATATTAGTCTGTGGTTAAAAGGACTTGAAAGGACTCGAAACTCAAAATGCAGGACTTGGGACTTGACTTGAGACTTTCCAGTCTTGACTTTGGACTTGACTCGGGACTTGCCTGTCTTGACTCGGGACATGACTCGAGACTTGAGGGCAAAGACTTGAGACTTACTTGTGACTTGCAAAACAATGACTTGGTCCCACATCTGCTAAGTAACACAGTTACACCACAACTGTGGCGATTACTCTAAGACTGCAAGGGAAGCTCAACTAAAATATATATAAAAAAGTGGTAAAATATGTACTTTTGTATTTACATTTCATTGACTAAAAGTGCGCTAGATTATGTTTAACTTTTGTTGAGAATCAACTACTTTCGTGATAGATGACGTGACTTTCCTCTCATTCATTGTGGTAGAGACACCGTGTTGAAGCCGAGCATCCATTGCCTTCAAAGGACAGCATAGAGTGGGTTGTTCCACTGCAGCTAAACTTGACAGCTATTGGATAAATGCAAATTTTAGTCCCGCTCATTGGACGCTGAGCATCTCTGGAAGTGAGTGACAAGTGGGCTTGACCTCGGCTGGCCTAGAAGCCAGGCTTTAGCATGATGATTGTATGATCTGTCTAAGGCTGAATCCCTTTTTGATTGACAGCAAAATGAGCAAATCAGTGATCTTGAATTACAAACCACTGCCTTAAGTCGTTCTGTGTGGATATGGAGAATTTTACAATCCTGTAAGTGACATTTTCTTTGTAAAATCTAGCACACCATCGGATCTTTCATCTGTTACTGGAGACTGTAGTCGTGTTGAGAGAGTAGCTGAAAGTGAGCCGACCCTATTTGAATGAACAGCTGCTGCTCTTTTTTCTTATTCAGGTAGGACTTCAAAATAAGCTACCATTGGGTCAAATAAAGTTGCAAGTACCAGAACTTTGATAAAGAAGGTAAGAAACACTACTCCTAACAAAGTACAACTTCCTGTCTTTACCAACCAACCATTCAATTAAATTCTCTTTATATTGCGCCAATTCACAACAAAATGTATCTGAAGGCACTTCAGACATTGAGCAGGTCTAGAACCGACACCGGCTCTACATAGAGGTAACAGGGGGCACAGCCCCCTAAAATAAATGTCTTGCCCCATCAAATCCAAATGTTTGAAGTTGAGAAAGTACATTTTAATATACTCACAAAAATAATAAATTACGAGTTGACAAAATTATCGTCATAAGCGGGAAAATTCGCTGAAAAAGGGACAAGATACATTAGTATGATCTTCCTTCATCTCTGTCCCTCGGGTGTGTCAGTCTTGTTGGACACACACCCCTCCCCTCAGCCCTCAGTAAACCAGTGTCGACGAATGAAAACAAGACAAAAATGTTGACAGAAACAAAATCCAATCATACTTAATTTCATCGTGTAGATGGGTGGGACAAGGTCAGAATATATCCATTCACAGTTCTTTAATAGCGTTAAGTATGACAGAAGGTGGGGGTTAGTGTCCTGTACTTTGCAGTGGTTTGTTGGGGGAGCAGCACCAGCAAAAGGGACTTAAACCGGAAAGCCGGCCAAACTATTGGCACGCAATTGGAGGTGTTTGTGTCAGTGAGGAACAGGAGGACACTGAACAAACTGCTCGCCATCATGGACAATCCCTTCTATGTTAGCTACCTCTCTTTGTTTATAATGTATATTTTCTGCTGGATCTACTCTCTATTTTATGCTGCCATTTTTTTTTTTTGCTGCTGCTGTTACATATATTGTAAAATTGTACATGGTAATTGGGATTTGTTATATATTGTATATATTATATAACAATATAATATAATAATATAATATATCAGGAAATATTATATACTGTATATATAATATGGAAATATTACATATACCGTATTTTTCGGACTATAAGTTGCAGTTTTTTTCATAGTTTATGAAAGTTGCATAATGTTTTTTCTTTCTTTATTATGCATTTTCGGCAGGTGCGACTTATACTCCGGTGCGACTTATACTCCGAAAAATTAGGTATGTTATATTTTATATTGCTACTACGGTACATTTTTTGTCTACGTTTGTACTTTATACCTTTTGTTTTCGCCCTCTTTTTGTGCCCTTGTGTGTATTAACCTTTCCATCCGAATCCTTTCCATCCTTTGTAACTGAGCTACTGCGTGGAACAATTTCCCTTGTGGATCAATAAAGTTTGTCTAAGTCTACGATGTAGAGGCAATCAGATGCTCTTCCTTGTCAGATGAGGAAGTTGAATTTCTAACCGGTGGCGCCAAAACAAAAATGTGTGGATTTAACGTGTTCTACATCGTAATATGTGAACACCTGAGGGAAAGTGAAGAGGACACATTTTATTTTAGACACTCTATGATGCCATCAGTCGGCGAGTCATTGTGACATCTACACAACAGTAAGTTAGCTATGTGTATTTGCTGCTTCAACTGCACTCATAAACACATTATGATGACGGCATGCATTTTAACTCCGTTTCACAACACACACACACACACATACCTGCTTTGCCAGAGGTGTAGCATACACCATTAGTTTTTACATTTCTCTGTGTAATTGAGTGGAGAATGCAGAAACTTTGAGGCATGAGGCAGCTGAGCTGATGATAAACTACTGCAGTTTGAGAATAATGTATTTTTATTTTTCATAATACTACTGTACCTTTCAGTGTTGCAAATATTGACTACTTAAGTATTACTACTTAAGGTTAAATTCAATTTAAGAATTAATTAAGATAAATGTTGTGATGGTTGATAAAATGTAGATGATGTATACTTTATTTTACTTTTATTATTTTAGTTTCCTCCCATGTGGGATTTTCACCTTATTGTGGTCAAGGGTTTGCATACCTCAGTGACTTTAAGAGCTATACCAGCAGGAACTTAGTCTTCAGGTGGGATACCCAAGTTGTACAGGTCTACAGGTAGAGGCAATCCATTTCTCAAGGTTGGAGGTGGACACATAGCTAACAACCACATCCAAGGCAGCAATGTTACTACTGTATAAGCACAGAACAAAGTGCTGGAGCATAATGGAATGGCATGTACACATGATGCCCCCTTCACATATATGCCTGTCTAGAACCACACACCTCATACATTAAAGAGAACCAAGAGTCAAAGGCAAAAGTAATGGTAAATATTTACTTATCCTAAATGCATGTAAAACTATGATTATTATAAATAAATGTGTGTTGTGTTAATATTTTATATATTTTCATATTGCATATTTTTTTATGGAAAATATTACCGGTACATTGTTTTTCGTAGGATTCTGTCTTTTTGAATAGATTACTAACGAAAACCAGGTACCACTGTAATATGACATCAATCTGCTTTGCTATCAAAGTCAAGCGGAAAAAATAAGGGAAATAAAGTACCACATCGCCCGCTGTCTCTTTCTGTGCCTGGGCCACAGTTCTCTTGAATGGGAGCAGCTTGTGGAAGTTTCTGGGCCACCTCGTATTCCAAACCAGCAACTCGGATGAGGAAGCGCTCTTGATTGATGGACTTCTTCAGGGCCTTGATGTAAGTCTTGACCTGTTTCTCCATACGTTGTCTTAGGCAGCTGAGATTACAACTTCCTGCAATTGTTTATATCAAGAAAAGATGTTTGGTGAGAGATAAAATAGTTAGACTGTATTTTACATTGTAAGACTGACCTGTTGTGTCTGCGGCTTTGACCTCGGCTTCCAGCTCCAAAGTGATACGTGTTACCTCTTTATTAGTGGGGTTGCGAGCACGCCGACCTTTTGATTTCTTTGAGGAGTCACATTTGAGATTGACAAACGTCACCAGGCAGTTACTGCAGGGCTGACCAGCTCCTGAGAAAACATTGCATCGCAATCCGACAAGCACTGTCACATACACTGCAAAAAAGAGCTAACAAAACATAAGACAAAAAGACGATATTTTCAGAAAAAAATACTAAAAACTAATGTAATAATCTGTCCATGAAGCTAGTTAATTTTACTTGATAAAACATCCTAAATTAAGATTTGTACTATATATCTAGAAATTAGCAGGACCTTTAAAGGGGAACTGCACTTTTTCTGGAATTTTGCCTATTGTTCACAATCATTATGAGAGACAAGAAGACAAACGTTTAGTTTTTTTCGCTTTCTTGATGGATACCAATGCAGCTCACAGCTCATGGGAGCAATCAATTCTCCCTCGAAATCACTTTAAAAATGCATTCAAAAACCGACAATGACCATAACCTGTTTGAGTTTGTAATGCACAATGCTGCGATACGACACCAATTTGTACTGACTGAAAAACATGAAAAGTAATACTTGTTCATGTTAATACTTTCCAGATACTGTAATGAAGAGTCATTACAGTATCTGGAAAGTATTAGCCCACATTTCCTGTTTGTTTGTACACAGCTGAGCTAGCCAGACAGTGTATGTACTGTAGTTGTACTAACATGCATGGCGTACTGCGTCTATCATGATCGATATCAAAGTGACTCCAGCTGGCCGGGGACGTTTCCTGTTGATTTTGGGTAAGCAATCTATTTGTCGAAATAGCTTGGCTCCAAGTTCCATATTTATAGCCTCAAAATCGCTTTCATCCCACTCTCCCGGCTTCCGTCTTCTCCAACGTTTCACTCTTCCTTCGTGCTCGCTTCTATAAGCAGCAATATATTTATATTTAAGGTTGTAAATCCTCATTTGTCCAAAAATAGTCGTCTTCGTTGTCTGTTACCAAGTCTGCCATGATTAGAACACACACTGTTGTTTGATTCCGGAAGTAGGAACACAAATGTTGCCAAAAGTCAGATGTACACTGCTATGGAAACAGAAATCAATGCACACAAAAAATCAGTCCCAGAGGGCTTTGGAGACTACAACGGTGACTTCCATAAGCAGCATCTCTCAGGCGTTTTTTATCATCTTTAAAATCTTTAAAAAAAAGATGTGTTCTTGTTTCTTATAATGATTGAATAATGATAGGCAAAATAAAATAAAAAAGTGCAGTTCCCCTTTAAGCTAGAAATGAGTATTTTATTGTGAAAACAAGCATTATTAATCTTGCAATTCTTAAATCAAGCATCCCTGGGACGTTGCAGAATCTTTAAACAAGTTTTTAAACACTTTCTCTGTGAGGGAAACCAACATATCTTATTTGAATACTTATTTACTTAATTTTTAAATTTGTATACTAAAATAAACAAAATATAATTATTCATGCTAACATTGAGATTATAACGTAAATAGCTCCTAAAACTAGGGGCATTTCTAAAAATGAAATTGTAAATCTTGGCAAGTGGCAAATAATTTGCAGTGTAAGGCTTGACCACCAGTTTACAGTAAAACACTAGTTTATCGCTGTAAATTGGTTCTGGGCTTGACCGTGGTAACATAATTTAAGCAAAATAGGAATTATTCATTATAAATCAAATATTTTCATAAGTAGACCATAAAAAAACTTTTAAATATGTTTTTACTTAATGACAGCCCTGGAAACTCACAGCACTGGATGCTGCCTGAGGCTGAGCCAATCGGTGGCAACGATACCGAACAATGCGCTCTGTTTGGTTTGGTCTCATCTATTGATATGTTTAGTTCATTTAGCCTTTTTTATCATGGAAAACATCTACAATGTAGCCGCAAGCTTCCAAGCGTGACGTAGTAATCTACCTACGTCACAATATATGTGCATTCTGTAACTGAACTTATTTACTGAAGGAGCAAAGCAGTCACTGCAATTTCTATCCATCTATTTTCTATAGCTTGTCCCTTTCGGGGTCACGGGGGGTGCTGGAGCCTATCTCAGCTGCATTCGGGCGGAAGGCAGGGTACACCCTGGACAAGTCACCACCTCATCGCAGGGCCAACACAGATAGACAGACAACATTCACACTCACATTCACACACTAGGGCCAATTTAACCTATCCCCAGGTGCATGTCTTTGGAGGTGGGAGGAAGACGGAGTACCCGGAGGGAACCCTCGCAGTCACGGGGAGAACATGCAAACTCCACACAGAAAGATCCCAAGCCCAGCACCGAACTCAGGACCTTTGTATTGTGAGGCACACGTACTAACCCCTGTTCCACCGTGCTGCCCACGCCAAAAAGTGGAATCGAATTGTGAGTAGTTATAAGATTCCAATCCCTACCTTATAATATTATCTTTTTTAGGAATTTCAGTAATATTTCTTCAAGTGACAGAGCTTTAACTTTGACAATGTAATGAAAATTCAACATTCACAAACAATTATTCCTGATGTGAACAATGCGTAAGCCGGAGTACCCAGAGGGAACCCACACAGTCACGGGGAGAACATGCAAACTCCACACAGAAAGACCCCAAGCCCGGGATCGAACTCTGGACCTTTGTATTGTGAGGCACATGCGCTAACCTCTACAGCACCGTGCTGCCTAATTACAATTTTTAATAGTGAAATATTGGATTTTTCCACCAAGAATGCAGGTGAGATGATTTGACAGAAAAGCAATAATGTGACAATGTCGTCATGTTATGACTGGAACACCACAACACCAACGAAAAGTCCAGATAAATAGCTTTAATAATAGCATGCTTATTCTGGTCAGTATCCCAAAGGTCATTTTGCTAAGAACTGCTTTTACTGTACAACCGGTGTCTTCTGCCGTGGACATTTATTGATGGTCAATTTAGTTTGATAGAGTAACACATAATATATAATTGCCCTGTTATACACAACTCATCTGTCCACTGCAGAGGGCCCTATTTAGGAGGTTATGCTGTGATGTACCACATCCCTTAATTAATGGCTTTGTTTATCATGATTATGGTTTTGCAGACACTGACCTGGTCCTAGAGTCCGCCCCCTGTCCTCAGTCCTGCCAGTTAATTTAGGGTGCAGGTGGCATTTGGCATTTTTAATCTTGAATGACGCTGTCTGTTTCACTGGAGGCGCCAACGTCTCTACAGACAAACACAGCAACAGTGTGTAGAATGCAAAGACATGCAAACACGTGGCTGACAGGAGAGAATCGTTTAGAGGTCGGCACCTATGCAGCTCTGACTGCTGCTGGTGTTGAGCCTAGCGGGGGACTTCCCTCTGACGATGGGTATTCCGCAGCTCACAGAATAGCTGTTGTCAGACTCTGCATGAGGACATGCAGAAAGAAAAAGAAGAAGAAAACCAGTTTTGTGCTGTGGTGCTCAAGTTGGCAAATTACATACCTGCCAGATAGTGTGCCTTGGAAGCACAGGTGAGAGAGCAGCTCTCTTTCTTGCCTGTCTTGCTACAGGTGAGAGTAGCCTTTGGGGCAACAAGGCCTGGAGGACATTTCACTAGCTCTGAGAAATAAAACACAATACCTATCAATCAAAGCAGTGCATGCAGAGCCGGGATTTAAACTGCAAATTTCTATTTACCACTAGGGGACAGTGCTACTACATACCTATGCAGTCTTTTCTGTTCCAGTGCAGCTTGTACCCAGGTGGACAGGTACACTCGTAGCTCCCCAGAGTGTTAATACAGCCATATTTACAACCTCCCCGGTTTATACTGCATTCATCAATATCTGAAAACAGATAGGATTTAGTGGATGTGCATTTGTATACCCACCTGTGCATCTTTCTTGATCATATCCAAGAAAAGACAACACACACACGACGATGTTAAAGGTAGACCATTTAGACACTGTTTTTCTCGTAGGTGTGGATGAGGAGTCCTAGGAACTGGAAAGTGTAACATTTTGTTCTCAAATCAGTCACAAGTCCAAGCTGCACATGCTGGTAGGGATGTTACGAATATAGTCTAAGTAAGTAATAATCACACTTTCACGATTATTATCCTTAGATAAATTAATAAAATCACATGGAAATAACAATAATTTAATAATATCATACTGTAACAAATAATAAAAAGTGTTATTGATAATAAAAACAAAAATCATAATTTGACTATTAATACAAGACTAAGATTAACTTTATTAATCCCTTAGGGAAAACTTCAAGTGTAATTGTCACCATGTTTATTTATTAATTTTTAATAATTTATTTAGTTTAACTTTAATCTGTGTTAATGATAACTGGAACACACATAATTAGATCTTAGATCCATATTGGACATATTAGACCCTTAAGCCGCAACTCTCTTTTGGCAGGTTTTGCAAATGGATGATGAACCAGCATCTTCAATGGCTCTATGGTCATTTTTTAAGTACCCGAAATGTTCCCACACTACCGACTTCAGCTTTATTGTTGGTGGGAAAAAGTCAGCTGCTTTGTCCTGCTGCCACTTTTAAGATAATGCAGCATACTAGCGTGTCTCTCAATAGGTGTGTATGAGCACATGCACTGCTAGTGTAACTTTGTTTTAGATTCATGCAGGTTGTGCTGAAAAAGTACGAGCATTATGTTCGGCCGAGTGAGGAGGACTGAAACACATAGTTTAGTGAAACTTTTACAATTAAATGATGGTGATGTTTTAATACATGGCTAGTAGTAAACAATGTAGCATCCCTACATGCTGGGATAGGCTCTAGCCCACAGGTACCAAACTCAAAGCCCGGAGGCCAAATCTATCCCGTCACTTCATTTAATGTGACTCGTCCCATAATTTTAATGTGGTATGCCACATAATTCTAATGTGGTCCGCCACATCATTTTATGTAGTCCGCCACGACATTTAAAGTGGCCCTGTGGCCCACCAAGTTTTTTAAAGTGCTCTGCCACAACATCTAATGTGGTCCGCCATATCATTTTAAAGTGGCCCGCGACATTTTTTTATGTGGTTCGCCACGCCATTTTTGTGGCCTGCCAAATCATTTTATGTGGTACACCACAACATTTAATGTTGTCTGCCACATATTTTAATTTGGCCATCTATGTCATTTTAAAGTGACCCATCACATTATTTCATGTGGTCAGCCACATAATTTATGTCACCTGCCTAATAATTTTTTTCTGGCCCACCACGTTATTTTATGTAGTCCACCATAACATTTAATGTGGTCTGCCACATATTTTAATGTGGCCATCTATGTCATTTTAAATTGGCCCGCAGCGGTATTTCATGTGGTCAGCCACATCATTTACGTGGCCAGCCAATTCATTTTTTGTGGGCCACCATATCATTTTATGTTGTCCACCATAACATTTAACGTGGTCCGTCACAAATTTAAAGCTGCCCTCCATGTCATTTTAAAGTGGCCCACCCCATCATTTTGTGTGGTGCACCACTTCATTTTCTGTAGTTCACCATAACATTTAATGTTGTCTGCCACATATTTTAAAGTGGCCGTCCATGGCTTACCACGTCATTTTATGTAGTCCACCATAACATTTAATGTGGTCTGCCACATATTTTAATGTGGCCATCTATGATATTTTCAAGTAACTCACAATGGTATATGTGGTTAGGCACATCATTTATGTGGCCAGCCAAATTATTTTATGTGATCCACCATAACATTTAATGTGGTCCGCCACAAATTTAAAGCTGCCCTCCATATCATTTTAAAGTGGCCCACCACATTATTTTATGTGTTTCGCCACATCATTTATGTAGCCTGCCAAATCCTTTTTCGTGGCCCACGACATAGTTTTATGTAGTCCACCATAACATTTAATGTGGTCTGCCACATATTATAATGTGTCATGTAATTTTAATGTGTCTATGTCATAATGTGTCTGTGTCATTTTAAAGTGGCCCGCAACGGTATTTCACGTGGTTAGCCACATCATTTACGTGGTCAGCCAAATCATTTACATGGCCCACCATATCCCTTTATGTGGTCCACCATAACATTTAACGTGGTCCGCCACAAATTTAAAGCTGCCCTCCATGTCATTTTAAAGTGACCCGCCACTTTATCTTATGATTTTCGCCACATCATTTATGTGGCATGCCAAATCTTTTAAAGTGGCCCACCACATCCTTTTATGTCTTCCACCATAACATTTAATGTTGTCTGCCACATATTTTAACGTGGCCGTCCATATCATTTTAAAGTGGCCCGCAATGGTATTTCAGCCACTTAATTTATGTGGCCAGCCAAATAATTTATGTGGCCCACCATATCATTTTATGTGGTCCGCCACAAATTTAAAGCTGCCCTTGATGTCATTTTAAAGTGACCCGCCACGTTATCTTATGATTTTCGCCACATCATTTATGTGGCATGCCAAATCTTTTAAAGTGACCCACCACATCATTTTATGTGGTGCACCACTTCATTTTCTGTAGTCCACCATAACATTTAATGTTGTCTGCCACATATTTTAATGTGGCCGTCCATGGCTCGCCACTAATTTTATGTATTTCGCCATGTCATTTATGTGGCCTGCCAAATCATTTAAAGTGGCCCACCACATCATTAATTTGGCCTAACAGATCATTTATGTGGTCTGCGAAAGGCTAGAAAAAAAAAAGAAAAAGCACTTTCTGGCTAAAAGTATTTATTCTTTCAATTTTAATAGAAAAAATGATGCACAGGCGATTGCATATGTTCTACACCTGTAGAACTTTGGCTATCTAAAATAAACACTTAAATACCGGCTTGTCATCTTGACTGACGATTTCAAAGCAAGTTATCTGTAAAAAAAAAAAGAAAAAAGAAAAAAGAAAGTTGCTTTTGCAAAGTGTGTAACAAGGCTATTATCTGTTTATATTGAAATGTATTCACTGTTAAATGTGGCCCTTTGAGGGTGACGTGGCCCTCAA
Source organism: Nerophis lumbriciformis (assembly GCF_033978685.3). Taxonomy (NCBI): domain Eukaryota; kingdom Metazoa; phylum Chordata; class Actinopteri; order Syngnathiformes; family Syngnathidae; genus Nerophis; species Nerophis lumbriciformis. The sequence continues at coordinate 49,469,352 of NC_084548.2, read as the reverse complement.
TAAAAATGAGTTTGACACCCCTGCTCTAGCCCCTGTCATGACCCTAAACTAGACATAGAAAATGGATGAATGGATGGAATATGCTCTAATGTTGCCACTTTCAAATTCACAATCAAAACACAATTAGGAAGAGTAGTATTGGGAAAAAAAACTATACGTCCCTTCAAACGCTACAAGCATTAAAATACTTCGAAGGAGAAGGGTGTTAAGCAAGACAGGGAAATGTATGAAAGCTGCAGACAAGCGAAGACGCAGACAATGTTCGTAATTGATGATGCTGACTGCTGATATGAAATCTTCCTTCTTGTCTCATTCAATCATTCACCCTGAATAAAACGTGTCTGCATGCCTCTTTCGTCCCTGAAGAGGATGATGACCTCATCAAGTGTTGACGTGTCGGCCAGAGCGGCTGGGAAACATTGTGAGCAATTCTTACTGCTTTTATTCTCTTCTATACTTGAAATACAATCAAACCCCCGTAGGCCTTTTCTCTTTGCATGCACACAAGTCCAGAGGACTGAAGACGGAACAAAACAAATAAAATTAATAAGACAAATTGGAATTCTGAATCAATGCCTGCACCTTAGTAGACTTCATGGAAATGTGGCCATTTTTAAATCGCCATTGATTGTTTGAGTTTTGTCAAATGTATGGATTATTACAATCTGATGTCATTACATAAAGGGGGAAATTCTTCCATAAGACTTTCTAACACAGTTTCCAAATGAACGTTAATAAATGCACACTCACGTTTGTTCGCACCACAGGAATGTGTCTGTGCCGAGGCCAAAGCTGCTTGTATGGAACCGGGAACATTTAGAAAAAACACTTGAGGAGGTATGAAGTCACAACATCTCAGAGTGTATTTTCTTAGCAGATAAGTGAGCAGATTGTTTTGCAAGCCGAGGAAGAGAGAATGGCTGCATGAACTCTCACTGTGGAAGAATGCTGACAGGTCTCGGCACAGAACTCCACGGCAGGTCAGCGACCTGACTGGGTTTGTTGAGTGGGAGGCTATTGTTAAACCCTGAGCCCGGCTCCCGGGATTGTTCGGCGGCTATATTTGGGGTTGAGGGAGCACACCAGGGGCAACCTAACCTTAGTTATGAGCGGCGAGTGAGGAAGTACGGTGGGGAGTGCCATAAATCCCCAGGGTTATCTAATAGTTCCGACAGCGGCAATGAAAAGCCCACCAGAGTCATTTATCACCGGTGCTCTTGTAGCGAATCGTTTATGTCGGACCGTCTTTTCTCTTCTCAGCGGCTCGGTGTGGCCTGCACTGTCCATCATGGGAGAAAAAGCCTTGCAAATCCAATTTGGACGCTTTTATTCTCTCAACTAACAGACATTTTAGTGTGTGCGTCCACACAGAGCAAAATAGTGCCTTATCACTATAGCTTTGTCTTTATACTTTACATACTTGAGATACAGTATTGATCCAAGCATGAGACGATAAGACGACCCCTCCTTTTCAAGAGCCGTTCTTGAAAAGTTTGTTTTAAAACAAAAAAGCATAATATCATTTTAACATCATGTTGTCAATATGCAAGTGAATGAATGACTGCTGGCTAAAACAGATACCATCAATCTTAGCTGTCAAACTGGTTTTCATAGAGGGCCACAATGCTGTAAGGGCTGCTTTGTTAACATAATTTAAATTATGCACGCTGGTCAAAACCTGTGATTAATCATGATTAATCTAAATTCAAGCGTAATGCAACTGATTAAAACAATAAATTATATATATATATATATATATATATATATATATATATATATATATATATATATATATATATATATATATATATATATATATATATATATATATATTTGACAGCTCTAATATAAATGTATAATCAACTTATGATATTATTACACAATTGCCTCCGCATTTGATTGTTGGATTTTTTTTTTTATGTACAAATTAATGGATAACCTGCTTTAAAACCATAAGTAAAGGTGAAAAGCAGATATCTATTTTTACCTTTACAAAAATATTTTTGAAATACAGTATATATTTGTCAGCATCATATAACAATAATGTTTAAAATATATGCATTTCGTCTGTCAAAATTTAAATACTGAATGCATTTAGTAAAAAAAAAAAAAAGAAACACAATTTTTTTTTTATGCTTTCTCGGGCCACACAAAATCAGATACGGCCCCCGGGCCACACAGACTTAGTGTTTACAAGCACTAAAAACTTTTATTATTGCATGGATTTAGTTAAAATCAGCTCTTTAAAACACATTCAAAAACCTTTCTCAGGTGTTTAACTTTTTAAAGACGGGATTAACATATATAGAACATATCTAGATAAACCTCTAAATAATTGTGTTTTGTTTTTACAAAGGAAGCCAAATTGATTTTATATAATAAAACACATTTAAATAATCATATAATCTGTCTTTATTGACTTGAATAAGAAGTACGGTAAATATGTCAAGTTGTCCTTCGGAGTGTTCAAGGGGAGTTACACTTCTTTAAAATGTTTTGCCTCTCTTTCACCATCCTTATGAGCGACAATAAAACAAAAGCTTTTTTTTGTTTGTTTAATAATCGGCTCGTTCTAGGTGGCTAGCAATGCAGCTGATGGGAGCAATGCATTCTGCCTCTAAATCACTTTGAAAATGCATCTAAAAACGTTCCGTAACTTGTATAATAACCAAGATGTAGCAACATTGATATTGTAAGAGCGAACACTGAGAAACTGTTTTGCTAGGGAAGGAACATTTTGGCAACATATCGTAAGCTAGCTAACTACGGCAAGAGGTAAGCTAGCAACTGTGTCAACAGCTGAATGGCTTCTGAGTTTGCAATACACAAAACAACGCAATAGGACAACAATCTGTACTGAATGAAAAAACATAAACAATCATATTACACTATCTGTAAAGTGCTAGCCCACATTTCATGTTTTGTGTGTACACAGTTAGCTTGACAGCGTATGTACTGTAAATGTAGGGTGATGTGCTTCATGTATCATGAATAATGATATAGTGACTTACTCGATAGAAAGTTGTCTGTTTGGTCAAGCTGGCCGGGGATGTTTCCAGTTGATTTGGGTAAGCACACCATTAATTCGGCATTGCTTGGCTCAAAGTTCCACATTTGTGACCAAATCATGCCAACCTCACTCTCTCGTCTTCCGCCTGCTCCAACGTTTCATCCCCTGTTCGTACTCGCTTTATAAACAGCAGTTCACCCTCCGTATATTCAGTTTCAAAAAGATAAGGTTGTAAATCCTCATTTGTCCAAAAATAGTAGTCTTCGTTATCTATTACCAAGTCTGCCATGATTAGTATACACTTGCGTTTGTTGCCAGAAGTCGGAAGTGTGCTGCTATGGAAACGGAAATAAATACGCTGAAGAAAGACGTTCCGGTATTGCTAAAAATGACCAAAATATTGTACATAGTGTCTGTTACTACATTATGTATATATATATATATATATATATATATATATATATATATATATTTACAGTGTGTATACAAAATGTTGATGGAGGGTTTTGAAGGATTCAACAGTGACTTCCATTAGCCGCATTTTACAAGCTATTTTATTGTTTTTAAAATAATAAAATACATTCTTGTCTCTTATAAGAATTGGGAACGATAGGCAAAATAAAATAAAAAAGTGCAGTCCTCCTTTCAGTATAAATTAGTTGATACACATAGGATTATCATCAGTGGATAATATGAATCATAACAAAACATTATTGTTACCATGATTATATTATTATTAGTGCATCTCCTGGGAAATAAGTCTGCCCTGTCTTTTAAACCTAGTGATGCCTCCGTTTCAAGGGTCTTTGCGCGAACCACAGTTACGTGCTATTAGATGCAAAAAACGAAAACGTGTACATAATTTTCTCCTATGCTGCCACAAATTGATTTATTACATTTTTACCTTTCTTCTATCGTCTCATCCTTGTTCCAAAATGCTGGTGCTGTGTGTGAATGCTTAAAGGCGAGCTTTAATGGCATTATGACTTAAAGTTAAAGTTAAAGTACCAATGATTGTCACACACACACTAGGTGTGGCGAAATTATTCTCTGCATTTGACCCATCACCCTTGATCACCCCCTGGGAGGTGAGGGGAGCAGTGGGCAGCAGCAGTGGCCGCGCCCGGGAATCATTTTGGTGATTTAACCCCCAATTCCAACCCTTGATACTGAGTGCCAAGCAGGGAGGCAATGGGTCCCATTTTTATAGTCTTTGGTATGACTCGGCCGGGGTTTTGAACTCACAACCTACCGATCTCAGGGCGGACACTCTAACCACTAGGCCACTGAGTAGGTACTTCTGTGTTGAGTGAAGTGTTCCAAGCTCGGTGGAATGAACCATTTCATATTTTTGATTGGGGGCGTTGTAGGTAGTTGGACAATCTTAATTCGATTCAAGCAACCTTATTGTCAAACTTTTAAAGCTATATTAACTATATATAACATTTATGAATATTTTTTTTCATACATAAATTGCATATTCATATGGGAGAAAAAAAATCTTCAAACTACAAAAGCCTAGGGCTCCCCTTTGCTACGTTTTAATTAAAATCACAAGTTCAAACTAATTTGTTCCTGATTTGAGACACTTTTTTGGATCCGTTTTCTGTGTCATGGCTGTATTTCAGCAGGTTGGTTACTTGGTGTCACTTCTTGATTTGCACGTAATAATATCTCATGCAAAAATAACTCATACTCATTTTCTAGGGGGTAAAACTGTGTTATATATTGTGTCAGTATGATATAGTATTTAGAGAATGAGGCACTATTTGCATTTGCTTTGCTAAGATGCTTAATTTTCAGCAAATTTGTACCAAACCTAACGCACTGTAAAAGTAGTGAACTAACATATCATATCCTTTACATCAGGGGTAGGGAACCTATGGCTCTCGAGCCAGATGTGGCTCTTTTGATGACTGCATCTGGCTCTCAGATAAATCTTAGTTGACATTAGTAATCACAGTGTTAAAAATAACGTTCAAAATATAAAACATTCTCATGCATTTCAATGCATCCATCCGTTTTCTACCGCACCTGTTCAAGAAGTTGTATTAATGGTAAGAAGTATTTTATTTAGTACTGGGGATAGGTTGATTGGCAACACTAAATTGGCCCTAGTGTGTGAATGTGAGTGTGAATGTTGTCTGTCTATCTGTGTTGGCCCTGCGATGAGGTGGCGACTTGTCCAGGGTGTACCCCGCCTTCCGCGCGATTGTAGCTGAGATAGGCTCCAGCGCCCCCCGTGACCCCAAAAGGGATAAGCGGTAGAAAATGGATGGATGGATGGATTGGTTAGCTTCAGAATAACAATGTTATTAAAAAGAATAAGAGACTTATTATACTCGAAAAATGTTGGTCTTACTTAAAAATGCACGCATTTAGTTGTATTCAGTGTTAAAAAAAATATTATATGGCTCTCATGGAAATACATTTTAAAATATTTGGCTTTCATGGCTCTCTAGGCCAAAAAGGTTCCCGACCCCTGCTTTACATGAATACAATATTCTATCAATGAAAGCCTAAAACTGATGTGAAATTGGGGTTAAATGTATATGTTTTGCCATGTTTGGTGCTGAGATAGGCTCCTGCACCCCCCGCGACCTCAAATGGACAAGCAGTAGAAAATAAATGGATGGATGGAGAGTGTTTTGGTACATAACTTTGTGTGTTGCAGCGAGGGCTTGCACGTGCAAGTAGAGAGGGACCTCGATTTGTGTATTTAATGGGTTCTTGAACATGGTTTGCAAACCGAAAAGTTTGTACAGTGAATCAGAGTTTCCCATAAGAAGCAACGTAAACATGAATAATTGGTTCTAGCCTTGACAAGTCCCTATTTCAAAACAACATAATAAGGGGGTAATGGCTCAACAATCTGTTGTTTATCCAAACAACATTACAGCAAGCTTAAATGTCAACACACACACACACACACACACACACACACACACACACACACACACACACACACACACACACACACACGCACACACACACACACACACAAAACGTTAACCATTATGTTGCTACAATGAAAAACAAAAAAAGGAAAATAATTTTACCTTGTGTATTTGTGGCATTGTTGAACATTGGGAGTGATAAACGTAGTCACTGCTAGCACTAGCACTATCTAGCAGTGTAAGGCCATCTTTCATCAGCTTGTGCCTTCTCCTTCGCTGTAATAAAGGTCCGCTGTGGCATCTTTTTTCGTTCTCATCACAATTAATGATTTAAAGCCGCCTTAGCTGATAAAACTCTCGAAATGAAGGTGCCGCAACCCCAGGCTAACTAGCTAAAATGCTAGCTCAAAGCGGTTGTCCAACAACCCAAAGCTATACAGCGAGACTGTGAGAGTTTGGACACATTTAAAGGGTTTCTGATCACACAAAGTGATATCTAAGACAGGCTGACACAACAAGGTTTGAAAATTGTGGAAATAAACATGTCAGAAGTGCAGCTTGCTGTCGAAACCATTCGAAATGGTCGAAAAACGTATGTATAGGATATGATGTCATCAAAATGACAGCCCCAGATGACTTCAAGCAGCCTGCAAAATGAATGAATAATTAAATGAAGCGTTTTTACGCCAAGACATTGTTCGCACACAGAGGCATACTTGGCGCGATGTAAACGTTCATAAACCGAAAAGGTCACAATAGAGGCCTAAGTAAATCGAGGTTCCACTGTAGGTGCATGAGCACTGTTGTTGTTGGTTTACATAACATTTTACTCTGGAGAACGCTGAGGATACTCAAAGGGACGCCAAAGCGGCCTGATGTGCTTCAGCAGGCCACATGCTATGGTAGCCCTGACTCGTCCACCCCTGAAACATTCACACTTCCCTCCTTACGACAGTACCTCCACAGTGCAGTGATGTCTTAGACCTTGAAGTCACGTAGTCTAACACTTTTTTAAAACCATGTTGTAGTCCATTAACTGCAGCACAAATCACCTACGCTTTACATGGCTGCCAAGTGTAACGCAACTTCTCAGATTGATTTCCTGCCTTCCGGGCAGCCACCTGTTTCTGCTTATTTCAGTCTTTCTGGAAATCAACTTGCAGAGACTCAAACTAGCTGGGTAATCCATCACACCAAGCATTTGGTTACTTTTTCTCTTAAGATGCGGTTGTATGCAGGGATGTTTTCATGTTGATATTCTCAATGTGGTGACATTCAGATGAATGAGTTGGATGGTGTAACGATTGTACACCCTGAAAATATAGAAAAAAACTAATCCTGTTTATTTGTTGGTTTGGAACTTTTAAAACTGGAGACTTTCTTACAAGCATCTCATTACAAAGCATGTCTTTTTTCTTTGAAGCACACTAAACCGTTTATTAGGGATGTCCGATAATATCGGCCTGCCGATATTATCGGCCGATAAATGCGTTAAAATGTAATATTGGAAATTATCGGTATCCTTTTTTTTATTATCGGTATCGTTTTTTAAAAAATTTTATTTAATTTTTTTAATTAAATCAACATAAAAAAACACAAGATACACTTACAATTAGTGCACCAACCCAAAAAACCTCCCTCACTCATTCACACTCATTCACACAAGAGTTGTTTCTTTCTGTTATTAATATTCTGGTTCCTACATTATATATCAATATATATCAATACAGTCTGCAAGGGATACAGTCCGTAAGCACACATGATTGTGCGTGCTGCTGGTCCACTAATAGTACTAACCTTTAACAGTTAATTTTACTCATTTTTATCAATTACTAGTTTCTATGTAACTGTTTTTATATTGTTTTACTTTCTTTTTTATTCAAGAAAATGTTTTAAATTTATTTATCTTATTTTATAATTTTTTTTAAAAAGTACCTTATCTTCACCATACCTGGTTGTCCAAATTAGGCATAATAATGTGTTAATTCCACGACTGCATATATCTGTTGATATCGGTATCGGTTGATATCGGTATCGGTAATTAAAGAGTTGGACAATATCGGAATATCGGATATTGGCAAAAAGCCATTATCGGACATTCCTACCGTTTATATAAAGGACAACCAAGACATCTGGCAACCCTTTACCTTGTTACCTTCCTACTTTACACCTTCTTACATGAATATGTCAATTCTTCCTGTTCAACGGTAACTGGGGGTTACCAAAGAGGTGTCGGAAGAGAAAGAAGCGTGATGGACAGGAGAGGAGCGAGGAGCCGAGAGACGAGGCTGGCTCACCTCCGCAGTGCGCCAGGCCGTAGAGGACGTAGCCCTTGTGACAAAGGCACTGGAAGCTTCCTGCAGAGTTGACACAGAAATGGTCGCAGGCACGGTCAAAGGAGCACTCGTCGATGTCTGCACAAGATGGAAAGACAGAAATGTCAGCGTCAATCATGAACCACACATCGCGGCATCCAGCCCACTTTTCCTGGCTGACTATCTTATTTGTCATGTAGTTCAATGGGTTGAATCACATGTCATGACAACAACAAACAAAAAAAGAAAAAAAACACATTTGGTCCTGCGATTGACTTCCTGCAGTCACAATGATTTTTCATTTTGATGCGCCGAAATTGAATTTTCAAAGCATACTTTTGAAAAAGGCGACCAGCCCCAGCAGCAGTCAGCTGATAATAGGTGCCAAAGTGCTTTTTCTTTCGAAAAACCTGTCAATCAATTTCTGTTCTCTAAAATATACCATAAATGCCCAGAGATTGCTTGCCACCCCTATAATGTGAAGTCACTGTGAGTGACAGTTGTTACACAATCAATTGTGTAGCGTTTTGAATGCTTTGCAGAGGCTTTGCTCCTGTGATGTCGGCCACTTTTCTAAGTCAGTCACTTTGGGCTCAAGGATCACATACAGTAGATTCATATAATAAGCTCTATTAAAAAGCTTATGTTACCATCCATGTGCTGGCTGCCATCAATCGAATGGGGCCAAGATTTTACAGCAATCGGGGTTCAATGAAATGCCAAGTTATCTTAAAGATATCTTAGCCTTAAAATATCATATTACGGGCAAGAAAATATATTAAACCCGATCTTGCAAAGTGTTGTGAATTGAACACCCAAGCTATGGAATGTGTGGAACCTTATTTGGTACTTAAAGGGTAACAGCACTTTTTTTAAATGTTGCCTATCGTTTACAATCATTATGAAAGACATGACGACGGATAGATTTTATTTTGAATGCATTTTAAATATTAAATAAACGTAAATAAATGTTCATTTACAGCAGAGCCAATGGGAGCTCCACTATTTTTCCCATAAAATACAATAAACATTCAAAAGCTGCCAACAATACTTCATTTACATTTCATAACTTCAATTTTAAACAAGTCTTATTGATATTGTTATTATAAGCGCTAACGTAGACAAACTATTTATAGCGGCGACATGATCACTTCTGTGTGTCCCTATCATCAAGTGGTCTGCTGCTTCCTCACTTCCCTGCTTCCTGTATGTTTATTCTAGATCATAAATCATGCATCTCACCTGCACAGAAGTAGTCTGAGTAGGTATTCCAACAAGTTGGTACACTTTGACAACCATTTAAGACCCGGAAATGGCCAGGACGACACGAAATGAAGCTTGGTACCCCCACCCTCAAACCCTGTTTCTTTGTGAGGATTTTGAGACAATTCTTCACCTAAATGGGAATGTCTTAACATCCCAGCAGTCGGTATCCTAATGACAGCAGACATTGTACAGTTTGTGATGTTTTATTATGTTTGTTGGCTCTCATACAGTCTGCAGAGAGTAATAAACAGTGATTAAGAAAAAAAAAGCAAACCTTGTAATGCGTTATAGAAATTAATGCAGCGCATTTGCTTAAAATGAGCAAACTACGTAAATATTAAATGTTATTAAAAATGTGCCCGTTACTAAATTACTTATATATTTACAACATGTATATGAAACCTCAATGGAGATGTTTTTTTAAAGGCCTTGTAGGCGAAATTGTGCGGCTCCAATAGGCTCTATTGGAAGCAAACTTTTGATCGCATTTATTTACTATTTAGAATGCAAACAAAACCAAAAAAACATTGTCATGTTTCTCATGATTGTGAATAGTAGGCAAAATTCCCCAAAAAGGGCAGTTCCCCTTTAAAACAAATGCATCACTAAAGGACAGTAGAACCACATTACTTTTCCAAATCAGAAAGTTAATGACAGTAATGAACTAATGAATGTTACAATGAAACATAATGAAATAAAAGTATAATATATTGCTATTTTATTTTTACATACTTTTTACAAAAGTGAACACATACAATAGTGGAACCATCCATAAGTGTTAGATTTTTGGATTTCCAAGTAATAAATTAGTGCTCTATAAAAGGGTTATAAGTAGGGATGTCCGATAATATCGGACTGCCGATATTATCGGCCGATAAATGCTTTAAAATGTATTATCGGAAATTATCGGTATCGGTTTCAAAAAGTAAAATTTTTCTGAGTTTTTAAAACGCTGCTGTGTACACGGACGTAGAAAGAAGTACGGAGCGCCAATAAACCTTGAAGGCACTGCCTTTGCGTGCCGGCCCAGTCACATAATATCTGCGGCTTTTGACACACACACAAGTGAATGCAACCATACTTGATCAACAGCCACACAGGTCACACTGAGGGTGGCCGTATAAACAACTTTAACACTGTTACAAATATGCGCCACACTGTGAACCCACACCAAACAAGAATGACAAACACATTTTGGGAGAACATTCGCACCGTAACACAACATAAACACAACAGAACAAATACCCAGAACCCCTTGCAGCACTAACTCTTCCGGGACGCTACAATATACACCCCCGCTACCCCCGAGCCCCATCCACCTCAACCCCGCCCCCCCAACCTCAACCTCCTAATGCTCTCTCAGCAAAAGTTGTTCTCTTATTTTGGAAAACCTTGTCACATTGTTTAATGCATCCAGCGGGGCATCACAACAAAATTAGGCATAATAATGTGTTAATTCCACGACTGTGTATATCGGTATTGGTTGATATCGGTATCGGTAATTAAGCGTTGGACAATATCGGAATATCGGATATCGGCAAAAAAGACAATATCGGACATCTCTAGTTATAAGAGTTACAAGAAACATGTTGAATGATCTAAACTTGGTTCATGATTCTTACGGATATAGAATGTAGAACAGGGCTATTCAACTGGCGGCCTGGGAGCCAAAATCCGGCACAGGAATGAAACCACACGCGGGAGAGACTAACAGTTTTGCCGCGAATTAGACATAATAAAACACTGGAACACTCCTGTTGTATAGAAGAACTTGGACCAGTATAAGCACACTGCAGGTATTTGTGTGAGGGGGAAAGAAGCATGAAAAATGGCAATTAATGAATGACTCTCCTTTATATGACATTTTAAGGCAAACGTAGTCCTTCCTGCTCCGCCACAAATTTCCCTTGTCAAATGAATGTTCTAATTTTTTTTTTTTAATCATTTTATTTTTTGCATCCAAAATAACTCTAAATCTAGTCCAAAATATGCATCTAATTTAAGTTTTGAGTGAAATAATATAAAATTCTGCTTAGGCCCTAATTTAGCAATGAGCGTCAATCCACTGTCCGTTCGCTCCCATCATTAAGACATATACTTTAGATTAGCAATAGATATGCATTTGACCATCTGACTGTATTCAAAAATAATTCATTGAATACCCACCATATAGAGAAAAATGTTGGGATACCCGGCCGTCTGAAATGAATCAAGAAAAAAAGATATGGACTGAATGTCTATGAACGTTTTAGTCACTTCAATCAGAAGCTCATGTGGGGTCAGAAGTCACAGGGCCCGACTGACAATCTTTATTCTTGTTCAATGCCAGATAGTTATAGGTTAGGATTCTCAAGTTCTTTCACACCAAACTCATCTACGCCGGCCTTTGTTGAGTGTACTTTGTGAGTGGCACAGAGAAAGCCCTTATATTACTGTTTTGTTACTATTTCCACAAAGTTAGAGGCATATAATTGTCCAATTGTCTTGTCATAAATTGATTTTAGAAGAAAAACTAAGTGATCTATAGCGAAACCTCTGTTTCATCAATGAATCGCTTGTCTGTAAAGGGCAGAACAATACATACTAAAAGTTTGAGGAGATGGCTTGACACCTGTGCTCAACCAGTGTCAGTCAGGTTCTTTATCAGGTTCCCCTTTTAGATCTTTTGAATCAGTACTAAGCACAAAGTAAAACAAATTATGACCCATGATGGGATTTAAACTTTCTGACTGAATATATTCTCAAAAGGTGTTGCAATCAAACAGTTTTTTCCCCTCGGCCATCAGGCACATGAACAATAACTCCTAACAGTAGCTCCTTTGAATTCCTTTTAAGTCTACAACAAGATCTGATAGCTCAGTTACAGCTCTTGTTATTACCAAATCTGTGTTATATGTGTTTTATGTTGCACGATTGCACCAAGAAAAAATCCTAGTTTGTGAACCCGTTCTCAAACAATGGCAATAAAACGATTCTGATATGAATCGAGGACGACTGAAGTCAGTGCACAAGTTATCATTATATTGTTTATGCTGCTGAGCAAATGTTCTACCTGTGACTCCGCTAACCCTTATTTATTAGTCAGCTAAGGTGAAGTATGCAGGACGTGGGCAGGACAGCATCAGGAGTGCATGGAATTAGGACACGGAATGTATCATTCCTTTAGTGTAGCCAAAAATAATCAGTCGATTTGTATAAACTATTGCTGTTTATCCAACTATACTTAGAAGTAGGAGTAAAGCAAAAATGTTACTTTAGGTAAGACCTCTATTGTAGCCATCCTGTGTGGAGAAATCATGGGGTGTGAGGAATGTGTCCCGGACTGCCCTCACATGGATTAGAAGGGAGACGCAGACGAGACGTAGGAGGGCGTTAACGGGTGGAGGAATGCTGGCAGTGGTTCAACAGACATGCCCCATCCTGATATATGGGCCACGGTCCACAGACAACCAGGAAACACCATGACTGTTTAAACCAAGATAACTTTAGAATTCAGTTTACACATCTCAACACCCCACCGGGACACTAAACAGCTATTTAAATGTATTTGATGTCACGAAGGGCTCAGCATCCACTGACAGCATGTCACACTCAGCGTGCAAAAAACTCACTCTTCTTTGCTTACTTATCTACGGAGTTTGTAAATCAGGTCAGTACACTCTATTTTTCTCCTTTTTCTTAGCTTATATTTTTATATGCAGAATGACAAGTTAATACTGTTTTGAAAGTGCACCGCAGTGGCAACAGAGTAAAATTCAGAGAAGAGATTACTCAGATTTGCTCTGATTCTGATGAGATAGAAATCGGTCCGAGGTAAGCATCAATATAACTGTCTTGTAGAGACAAAAGGATAAACCAATAATAATTTTGGGTTTGCAAAAAAAACACTTTGTTCTCCATCTTTGTATGGAGGTTTTCACAATCATCTCTGCAAGTTTACAAAGCCTTGAATCAAAAATAGATCTGAAGTGACAAAGTGACTTAAGCAGACAGAGAGCTACAGGGGCTGATTTACTAAAAGTTTGCCTTTATTAAAACACGCGCAAATTCGATAGTATAGCTGATCTATGAAGCTCGTGCATGGAGAATTGTGTCTCTTAAATGAGCAAAATAGCCAATGCAATCCATTTTGATGTGTTTGCCTTGATGCAACAATACTGGGAGGAGGAGATGCAAATGTAAGGACAATTTCTGGACAATAACTTACTACTTTTGAACCCTGTGCTTTATACAGATATGCTAAATTTTGCCTCGACACATCAGACCATTGAAAATGCCAATTAAATCAAACGCACTCACACAATCCTTCAATAGGCCATTTTGCGTGTTGCGGACTCACCCTTGTCATGGAGAAGACGGAACGAAATGCACACAACCAAAGCCGAATACGATTGATCTGGCCATTGAAAAAGGAATGGAATGGAAATCCACCACTACTAGGGATGGGTATTAATGACATTTTTCAGGTTCCGATTCTACTTTCGATTCTGCTTTATGATTTGGTTCTTTATTGATTCTCTTATCAATTCTTATTTGAAAAAAAAAAAAGGTGGATTAGCACCAACTTTATTTAGTTTGGATGTAACATGACCTTACAAAGCCAACAGTGAGGTTTTATGAGGCATTGGAAAAAAAAAAAAAAAAAAAAAAAAAATATATATATATATATATATATATATATATATATATATAGATAGAGAGAGAGAGAGAGAGAGAGAGAGAGAGAGAGAGAGAGAGAGAGAGAGAGAGAGAGAGAGAGAGAGAGAGAGAGAGAGAGAGAGAGAGAGAGAGAGAGATGTCCGATAATGGCTTTTTTGCCGATATCTGATATTCCGATATTGTCCAACTCTTAATTACGTATTCCGATATCAACCGATACCGATATATACAGTCGTGGAATTAACACTTTATTATGCCTAATTTTGTTGTGATGCCCCGCTGGATGCATTAAACAATGTAACAAGGTTTTCCAAAATAAATCAAGTCAAGTTACGGAAAAAAATGGCAACATGGCACTGCCATATTTATTATTGAAGTCACAAAGTGCATTATTTTTTTTAACATGCCTCAAAACAGCAGCTTGGAATCTGGGACATGAGGAGGTTGATGTGGGCGGGGTGGGGGGTCGGGGTTTTGGGTAGGGGTAGCGGGGGGTGTATATTGTAGCATCCCGGAAGAGTTAGTGCTGCAAGGGGTTCTGGGTATTTGTTCTGTTGTGTTTATGTTGTGTTACGGTGCGGATGTTCTCCCGAAATGTGTTTGTCATTCTTGTTTGGTGTGGGTTCACAGTGTGGGGCATATTAGTAACAGTGTTAAAGTTGTTTATACGGCCACCCTCAGTGTGACCTGTATGGCTGTTGACCAAGTATGCTTTGCATTTACTTGTGTGTGTGAAAAGCCATACATATTATGTGACTGGGCCGGCACGCAAAGGCAGTGCCTTCAAGGCACGCCTCCAATATTGTTGTCTGGGTGGAAATCGGGAGAAATTCGGGAGAATGGTTGCCCCGGGACATTTTCGGGAGGGGCACTGAAATTCGGGAGGGTTGGCAAGTGACTGGGAGACGCAACTGCTCTGTACTTCTCCCTACGTCCGTGTACCACTCCGTACAGTCATAAATTGTACTTTTTGAAACCAATACCGATAATTTCCGATATTACATTTTAAAGCATTTATCGGCCGATAATATCGGCAGTCCGATATCGTCGGACATCTCTCTCTCTCTCTCTCTCTCTCTCTCTCTCTCTCTCTCTCTCTCTCTCTCTCTCTCTCTCTCTCTCTCTCTCTCTCTCTCTCTCTCTCTCTCTCTCTCTATATATATATATATATATATATATATATATAAAAAAATATAAGTAATAAATATTCTTCTGTACAATTTAACCCAATAAAATACATGTGGAAATGACCCAAGAATGTAACAGTTACATTAACAAGTTACTTAAACTGTCTTGTTTATGGGTTTGAACTGTACTTAAGGTTGAAAATCTTTGTCATCTCCCTAGAAAATATATAATGTGTTACAGGCATAGCCTGGGGCAGCAATACTTGGGGTCCTGTGTGAACTCTGAACTGACCTGTGGGCGAGAGCATAATAGAGGAGGTGGTGTGTGTAACAAGTGAGAGGAAAAGTTTTAGCCATGAAAGTTATAGATGCTCTAAACTGCCGTGTTTGACATGAAAAATAATTCCCTCATGCTGCAAGGAAAAGTGGTGTCATCATTCCTTAGCATCAAATCTGTGAACTTGTTGAGTTGCTTGCCGACTCACCAAGTCAACTAAAAAGGTCAGTACGTCGCTAACTACGGTTCGGGTCTGAAGATAATGATAAAAAGGTAACAATGGGAAAGACTGAGGGAAACTCTCATTGAAGGAAAACAGGCAACTTTTCTCTGACTACAATTGAACATTCACCGACCTAAAATCAGCAGCATGCACTGTGGCGAATGGGTGCAAGCGTTTGACCACAAACTTAGTCACTGCTTGGTAACATTCGTAGTCAGAATCTGTCTCTTGTCGTGCTCATCTAAATGACAAGGCATTCATTATAATTTATAAGGTGGTAGCAGCTTTGACATGATAGGTGGTGTTGGCACCTGTTGTTGTTGTGCTAGCGTTACTACTGCTGGGATTTGATCGAAGCGGTTCAAAAACACAACATTCATTTACAGTTCAAATGTTCAAAAGATCGATCATCATAATTCCGTGCTAAGAGGGCACAGCTTGTAGGTTCAATGTGCACGACTGAATAGCTTAGTTGCTTAGACAGTAATGTGTCTGTAGAAGTTTAGATTGGGATATGTTGTTTTTAATAAGGAAAGACGTATGTCTTTTGTTTTCATGTTAGCATTTAAGCTAGCAAGCTGGCACCAGTAAATCCCAATGAGCCCAAGAGTTATTAATAAAAGTGTAGTTTTTGGATTTTAGATCTTTTAAATTAATTTAATTGCATTACTACCGTTTATCGTTACATTCCTACAATATATTCCTGTTTCCCGGTGAAAAAGTTAAACACTGTGTCTTTGTACCGTATTTTTCGGACTATAAGTCGACGTTTTTTTCATAGTTTGGCCGTGGGTGCGACGTATATTCCGAAGCGACTTATGTGTGAAATTATTAACATATTATCGTAAAATATCAAATAATATTATTTATCTCATTCGCGTGAGCGACGAAGCAAATGGCAGCAATCGTCACACACACGCCAACCAATAAGAATTTGGCGGGGGCGGGTCATGGCAGAAGTGCATTGTGGGTTTTGGAATGCTAACTGCTATATGCTATACGCTACTGCCGGAGCTATTAAAATGGATCACATCAACGTTGGCGGTAACTTATAAAAACTGAGAAGGACTGAACTAAAATGGCACCGAAAAGGAAATCATATACTGCAGATTAAAAGCTGGACGTAGTGAAATATGCACCAGAAAACGGCGATCGAGCAGCAGAAAGAATGGACGCTAGCAGGGCATACCAGGAGCGACACCGAGGAGGAAGATTTCATCGGATTTAGCGATCGGGAGTGACAGATTATTTGGTAAACGTATAGCATGTTCTACATGTTATAGTTATTTGAATGACTCTTGCCATGAGTGGTGTTAACATACCAGGCACGTTCTCAGTTGGTTATTTATGTCTCATATAACGTACACTTATTCAGCCTGTTGTTCACTATTCTTTATTTATTTTAAATTGCCTTTCAAATGTCTATTCTTGGTGTTGGATTTTATCAAATAAATTTCCCCCAAAAATGCGACTTATACTCCAGTGCGACGTATATGTTTTTTTTCTTCTTTATTGTGCATTTTCGGCCGGTGCGACGTATACTACGGAGCGACTTATAGTCCGAAAAATACGGTAGTTGTAGTCCTGATTGGACCCCTGCCGTGATTTACCCCCGCCTCTCTCCTGCATGCTACCATGATTGGATAGATTCCTAACTAATCCCATTCACCTGGAGACAAAAATAAATATCATTGGATTTCGCTGGTTTCAATTATTTTCGACTCGTTTTTATTCGTCGACTAAATTGTCAGTTATTTTCGTCATTGTTTTTGTCAGCGTGCATTTGTTTTGACTCATTATTGTCCTATTTCAGTCGGGGGGAAAATAGGTTGCTGACGATAACTAAGACAAAAATTTTCAGTCAACAAACACTGGATTAAAGAATAGCGTGTCCTATGTTTTTCCACTCTGCATGAGGCAAAACACAGCTCAGTGGTTCCAGCCTGCTTGTCTCTTTTTTCGACCAGATGTTGTTGAGGTGGCTTGATATATCCAGGAATGAGTGCTTTTAGTATCTGAACAGTGATTTCCAACACCTGTGTGCCACCACAACAGACGTTTGTGTTTGTGATCTCAGCGCCTTAATAGACATATGCACCCAAACTATATAGTCTGATTTCAAGTACAAATAAGGAATAATTGTTGTTATTGTTTGTTTGCTCCCGGCCTCACCCTGTAATTGTCTAGTGTGTTTACTTGTCAACCATTGCCATGAATAGAAATTATTAGCTTGTTAACCTAGAAAAACGTGCTCAGAGAATAAAAAAGTATAGCCAATGAATGTATGTTTTTAAACTAAACTTTTAATATTATACAAGCAATACAAACAACTCGCAGCAGAGGTGTTAGTATGACACTATTGCTTACTCAAGAAGAAAGGGCTGGTCCACCAATAGTATGGACTAACAAGTAGATTATTTTGAGGTACACCTGTTATGAAAGGTGTATGCTCCAGGTGGGACACCTACCTTGACATGTTCTTTCATTGGTCAGCAGCTTGTATCCTTTCTTGCAGCTGCACTCAAAGCTGCCCACTGTGTTCCGACACACGTGGTCGCAGCCCCCGTTGTTGAGACGGCACTCGTCAATGTCTGCGACAGAGAACAGCCATCATCAACAGGAGAGTCAAAAACAATCATGGGACAAAAGCCTAATGAGAGATTTATGTAATCCTATGAAGTAAGTTTTAACCTTTGTACCTAGTCATTCATTTTGTGACAATGAGGTAGCAAAAATCTTTGTCTCCTGTTTTGGGTCTAATGTTAGCAAAAACACAAAGACCAATAAAATTATGGAATGACCAAACTTCTTTTCTATCTAGTTTTTGGGACCCACTAAAGCGTGTCTGGCTTGGATTTCTCTTGGGTCTCTGTCTGCATGTATCTACTGATTTAACTTTAACGACAAACGTAATCACCAAGCGATACCTCAGTCCACATGCATTGTTCCACTCAGTTTCTGTTTAACGTCCATCGTCCTGCAGATTATGATCGCTTCATCATAGCAATTGTCATTCTCAATGACAATCATTTGACAAATGTTGCCAAAAATTATAATATCCCCACTGATTGGCCGATGTTACTTAGTTTGTGTCAATGTTAATCGTTGCTGTCTCAACCCGACTTTCAATCCATGGCCATACAAATGAATAGTTATCGTTGGATTTAGTGACAAAGCACAACATTTGAAATGAAAGTTCAAGGCCATTAATGCATCAACGTTAAATGCTATTCTTCACTACATTTACTGGATATCTGTCATCTGGGTCCAAGCAGAAAATCCCCAGGCTCAACGCAGCATGCACAAGGCTTTAATAGGATACAGCCAAGTCTCCAAATCCTTATTAGCCATCTCCTTCCGATTAGTAAGTGCTTTATATTCAAAGTAGGGCTGGGGGATATATCGAATATACTCGATATATCGCGGTTTGTCTGTGCGATATCGAAAATGACTATATCGTGATATTCGAGTATACGTTCTCACGCAGTTGCTTGTAGCTGCGGGAATTACACTTCAGGCGTTTCTTGTCTCTCCTTCTCACAGAGACGTAAAACAAGCGCACCTCCTTACATACGTCACATACTGTCGCGAGTGCAACGTCATACGCTCTCGCGGAGCAGAGAGGTAGCAGCGTGGGTAACGTTAGCTGTGATGCTAGCGGAGAGGTGCTAGTGGTAACACGAGAGAGAGAAGGCGCAAATCTAGTAACAAATGAAGGAATAATTAATTCCCAAGAAAAACAGCACAGTGTCCATCGTCTGCCGGTTGTTTGGCATCAAGCGGAAATATGTCGAACAGACAACCGTAATATGTCAAGTATGCGGCAAAAGCGTTGCTACAAAAAGTAACAGCTCTACTAATGTAGCATCATTTGAAAAGTCACCCGCTAGAGAATGAAGAGTGTTTGAAATTCCGCATGTCAATATCTCCGTTTGGTGCAAACAAAATACCGAAGCAACCATTTCCAGATCAACACCGTATAAAAAATAGACAACAACAGAAGGAGATAACGTCAGCAGTAAACTACCACATAGCGAAGCACATACACTATTTGATTTCCTATTATGCAGCTAATTTTTATTTGACAGTTATTGAAATATCTTGTGTGACATCATGCACAAAAGTGCACTTTATTTGTTTTAAACTATTGTAGTGGTGTTCTGTACAAAAAGTACACTTTAATTTAGTGTTGTTTTGATATGTCATCTTAGTGACATCATGCACAAAAGTGCACTAATAGCTTGTTTTAAAATGTCTCTGACAATCTTGCACTTTCTGCTTTGGAAATGACATGAATGTTTGTGCCACTGCTTAAGAACTTTAATAAATACAGTTTTGGTAAATTGACTTAGTTGTGATTTCCCTCTCTGCATGAAAGTTTAAAATGAGCATATATTAATGCAGTATGAACAAGAATGTTTTAATGTAGACACATAGAATCATCATACTGCTGTGATTATATGCATCAAGTGTTAATTCAAGGCTAAGGCAAAATATAGAGATATATATCATGTATCGTAACATGGCCTAAAACTATTGAGATATTAATAAAAGGCCATATCGCCCAGCCCTAATTCAAAGCCAATACCAAACCGATATATCATATGTCCATTCTCGCCTGGAATAGTTTTCTGCCTTGGCATCGATTCTGGCACTGGATTCAGTCATGCATCATAGTTCCAAACAAGCTTTTGGGCTCCAGTGGGAGTTTCCATCATCTGGTGAAATAAATGTATCCGAAATGGAACAAAAGAATCCTGTCCTGTCCTTGTTCCATTCTGTTTTCCGGTGTTCAGAAGTGGCCGGCAGGCAGCAAGCCAACATCTTCCCGCGCCAGAACTGCCTTAGTTTATTTTCCTGTTCTTTCCTCTAAAATCAAACTAATACCAGAAAATAGGCTTTTATTAGAGTTGTTAGGGTGCCATTGCAGGCTGTAGGAAGTGGAATGATTTCAAACCTTGCTTTTTTTGGACACTGTCTTCTCTCTATCTTTCAGTAGAATATTTGTTTCCTCAGTATCCTGATATAATGCTTATTTTATTATATTACGGTTAACATAAATAGAACTATCAGGCTGCTCGAGTTGAGGGAGTTTTTGACCTGGAACGCTGGTAACAAAATTGCTGAAAACACTTTCTGGAAAAAAGGACAAAGAGTTATAGTTCAAACAATCAAAATTGAAACTTTAAAGTAGACTTTTAAAATCATATAAATCAAATTTATGAATTTGGATTCATCCTAAATAATAACAGGTTGTTAAAATTTAAATTAAACTGAAGGGGAATTACATTTTTGAGGAAATTTTGCCTATTGTTCACAAACATTATGAAAGACATGACGTCTGATGTATTTTTTCATTTTAATGCATTCTAACTCGTAAATAAGTGTAAATAAAAGTCTGCTTACAACAGAGCCAATGGGAGGTCCTCTATTCCGCCCATAAAACCCAATAAAAAAACATTCAAAACCCGCCAGAAATATTCTATTTACATTTTGTGACTTGAATATTAACCAAGTATATTGTAATATTGTTATTAATAGCGATAACGCAGACAAACTATTTATAGTGGTGCCGTGATCACTAACTTGTGTGCCTATGTTGACATTACTGAGTGATAAGGGATGCTTCCTCGCATCCTTGCGTGTGGAAGTTTATTGTACAAACCCCGTTTCCATATAAGTTGGGAAATTGTGGTAGATGTAAATATAAACGGAATACAATGATTTGCAAATCATTTTCAACCCATATTCAGTTGAATATGCTACAAAGACAACATATTTGATGTTCAAACTGATAAACATTTTTTTTTTGTGCAAATAATCATTAACTTTAGAATTTGATGCCAGCAACACGTGACAAATAAATTGGGAAAGGTGGCAATAAATACTGATAAAGTTGAGGAATGCTCATCAAACACTTATTTGGAACATCCCACAGGTGAACAGGCAAATTGGGAACAGGTGGGTGCCATGATTGGGTATAAAAGTAGATTCCATGAAATGCTCAGTCATTCACAAACAAGGATGGGGCGAGGGTCACCACTTTGTCAACAAATCTGTGAGCAAATTGTTGAACAGTTTAAGAAAAACCTTTCTCAACCAGCTATTGCAAGGAATTTAGGGATTTCACCATCTACAGTCCGTAATATCATCAAAGGGTTCAGATAATCTAGAGAAATCACTGCATGTAAGCAGCTAAGCCCGTGACCTTCGATCTCTCAGGCTGTACTGCATCAACAAGCGACATCAGTGTGTAAAGGATATCACCACATGGGCTCAGGAACACTTCAGAAACCCACTGTCTGTAACTACAGTTGGTCGCTACATCTGTAAGTGCAAGTTAAATCTCTCCTATGCAAGGCGAAAACCGTTTATCAACAACACCCAGAAACGCCGTCGGCTTCACTGGGCCTGAGCTCATCTAAAATGGACTGATACAAAGTGGAAAAGTGTTCTGTGGTCTGACGAGTCCACATTTTAAATTGTTTTTGGAAACTGTGGACATCGTGTCCTCCGGACCAACGAGGAAAAGAACCATCCGGATTGTTATAGTCGCAAAGTTGAAAAGCCAGCATCTGTGATGGTATGGGGGTGTATTAGTGCCCAAGACATGGGTAACTTACACATCTGTAAAGGCGCCATTAATGCTGAAAGGTATATACAGGTTTTGGAGCAACATATGTTGCTATCCAAGCAACGTTACCATGAACGCCCCTACTTATTTCAGCAAGACAATGCCAAGCCACATGTTACATCAACGTGGCTTCATAGTAAAAGAGTGCGGGTACTAGACTGGCCTGCCTGTAGTCCAGACCTGTCTCCCATTGAAAATGTGTGGTGCATTATGAAGCCTAAAATACCACAACGAAGACCCCCGGACTGTTGAATAACTTAAGCTGTACATCAAGCAAGAATGGGAAAGAATTCCACATGAGAAGCTTAACAAATGTGTCTCCTCAGTTCCCAAACGTTTACTGAGTGTTGTTAGAAGGAAAGGCCATGTAACACAGTGGTGAACATGCCCTTTCCCAACTACTTTGGCACGTGTTGCAGCCATGAAATTCTAAGTTAATTATTATTTGCAAAAAAAAAAAAAAGTTTATGAGTTTGAACATCAAATATCTTGTCTCTGTAGTGCATTCAATTGAATATGGGTTGAAAAGGATTTGCAAATCATTGTATTCCGTTTATATTTACCTCCAACACAATTTCCCAACTCATATGGAAACAGTGTTTGTATATAAATCATGTCTCTCACCCGGATACTAGAAGGTTGAGGACATATTCCAACAAGTTGGTACATTTTGACAGGATATGGCGAGAATGACACAAAAAGACGCTTTTCTTTGCGAGGATTATGAGTTATTCTTCATCTAAACTGGAATATACGAACATTCTAGCAGTGGGCATCCTAATGACAGCAGATCTTGTACAGTAAGTGATGTTTTAATATGTGTGTTGGCTCTCATAAATAGTAATAATCAGTGATGTTGTTAAAAAAAAGTCATGATTCGTTTTTTAAATTAATGCTTAAAATGATCAAAATACATAAATATTAAATGTTTATTATAAATGTGCCTGTTACTACATTACATATATACTTATATTATGTATGTAAAAACCTTAATGGAGGTGTTTGGATGTTTTTAGAAGCACTTCATAGGCAGAATCGAACGACTCCAATGGGCTCCATCGTAAACAAACTTTTGATCACATGTATTTACTAGTTAGAATGCATTAAAAAAAAAGAAAAACAGATATGTGCTTCTCTTACGTAAGGTGAAGTGAAGTGAATTATATTTATATAGCGCTTTTTCTCTAGTGACTCAAAGCGCTTTACATAGTGAAACCCAATATCTAAGTTACATTTAAAACAGTGTGAGTGGCACTGGGAGCAGGTGGGTAAAGTGTCTTGCCCAAGGACACAACGACAGTGACTAGGATGGCGGAAGCGGGGATCGAACCTGGAACCCTCATGTTAGTGGCGCGGCCACTCTACCAACCGAGCTATACCGCTCAGGATAGTGAATGATAGTCAAAATTTAAAAAAAAGTGCAGTTCCCCTTAAATAAAGAGCCCAATATTTGGACAAAAATGCAATGTTATCATCAGAATGTAATCCTTGAATTTAAAAAAAAAATCTTTACTTGAATGCGTGATTGCATTTATTTGATCAAAACCTGGCAACAGTTTAGCTAAAGTCCAGTCAGGGTGTATTATAAAGTCTGGGTTGTTATCATGTTTAATCAGAATTGTTACCATGTTTAATTATGTCAATACTTCTATGCTTACATATTTTAAGTTACATATTCATATTTTGCACAATATTTCATACATAGAAACATTTAAGGCCTGATTTACTAAGATACTAATACCACACGTTAAACAGAGAGTGCAATCTATGAAATAGTGTGTACTATTTGTGGGCATGTTGCTTGTGATCTACTAAGACTGTGTGTACAATTCAAAACTGGTGCAGAACATCTTATTTAAATAAGGCTTTTGCGTGTACAATACGGGACATTACCACAAAGACACTCGATCATTTACTGCATGTTCATGTTAACATGCTCCTACCTGTGGCATTTGCTATGTTTTCAAGCATGCGGGAGACATCTACCACTTTTTGGGGTAATTGTAGACACAGTTTAAACTGCATGTACAATAGAACCCACTTTTTTTACCCCTTTTTTTTCTGCGCCCAAGGAGCACTCGTGGTCGAGAGGCTGCATTTACTTGCGATAAAGACGGAAAAAAATGCATACTTCAAGATTTTTTACTATAGAAGCTATGTTAATAAAATATATGTAATGTAAACTTTTGTCAAGGCGAGAACCACAATTATTCATGTTTAGATGGATTCTTATGGGGGCAACCAAAAATTAATAAAAGCAACAGTATCAATGATAATAATATCAACAATAGTTTTTTTTAGGTAACACTTTAATATGGGGAACATATTCAAAGTAACAAAGACTTAATTTAGAGTTATTTGGACACTAGGGGAACATATAAGGGTTAGGGTTACTAATAAGCAATAATTCTGAGGTTATTGAGGGAATACTCTTAGTTAATGGCTTACTGGTTGTATAATAAGGCCATGCAGAATAAGGCATTAATAAGTACTTAATAATGACTAATTAAGAGCCAATTTGTTACTAATTTGCATGTTAATAAGCAACTAATTAATGGTGAATATGATCCCCATACTAAAGTGTTACCGTTTTTTAATGTTTAAAGTTTTAATCCAACAATTGATTCTTAAAAAAATTTGAAAAAAATATATATACTGCATATTTTTTTATCTTTTTAAAATCAATTCTTAAAAAATGTGAATTAATTCAGAATTTGAATAAATAACATTAAAGAAATGATCACAATAATGGGTTTGATGTGGCAGTAATAATTGATAAATTGGTCACCAAAAGAGGCTAAAGGGCCTAGCCCAACCACTTTTTTTTCTATAATTATTTAGTTAAGAGCTGGGTCTCGATACTTTTGTCCATTTAGCAGTAGCTCAGTCTGTAAGGAGTTGGCATGTAGACCAGCCAGATCTAATAGTACTGTACTGTATAGCTGTGTTCATTACTGTGATGATTACATTGCAGATACAATTTGGTGCAATGTGTCTGGATGTAACATTGAAAGCATGTGTGGAGGCAGAAGTAGGTGTAATGGTTCACCTTTGCAGGTCTTGCGATCCGGCTGCAGAGTAAATCCAACGGGACAGCTGCAGCGAACTCCCGTCACCGAATCGTGACACGTGCTATCGCAGCCACCGTTGTTCACTGCACACGTCTCTGCAGGGAGACAGACAAAGCTCATCAAAAATCAACCGTGCTCTAATCTACTTATCTCTCCTTTTTAAATAGTCGTAATTGTGTAAAACAAAAGAACAGGAGAAACGAAGAATAAGATTTTGTTGTACAAAGAAACCAAAAAAGAGGTGCTGAAAGATGAAATGGAACATACTGGTTAATATTAGTTATAGAGAAGTCATGCTTAAAGATCACTGCTATTATGATTAGGTGCAAACACAGCCCAAATCGGCTTTACAGGGTTTCTGAGTTGGCTTTTTTTTTGTGTTGGTTTTTGGATTGCAACAAAAGCTTCCAAGCATATGGAGAACAAAATTCTGCGTGGCTGGACTTATTAGAAAGAGAAAGGGGCACAGAGAGGATTGCAGGGTTTCATTGAGACAAAGAAACATCTCACAGAGATTTTAAGCAACAATACAGAAGAAACTGCACGAGTGTGTACACAAAACCTTGTACTTCTTTTCAGAAATTCAAAGTCAGTAACAAAAACGTCATCGGTGACATTTACTTAATTTAATGTCATCCACTCAACTCCTAATGGCAGCGATTCTAAAAACTGAGGGCAGAGAAAGAAAAAGCCTCACCCTGGCAAGGATATGGCAGCTAACATGTGGTGCTAAAGTAGAAACACAGCTGCATCAGGTTCGTTTTTTAAAACGTTTTATTGCTAATCATGATCACACTGGACCAACAGTTAATCTTCTTCATTTAAAAAAAAAAAAAACACAGCCTCTAGCAGCAGTCACAACAAAACTTTCTCAAGAGCAAATAAAACATTTCAGCTACACGCCTGAACTGATGCATGCAAGCAAAACAGGTGCTTGGCATGACGTAATTTCATGTTTAATAGCAGTCTCATTGACAACAGACCAAACAGCGCATGTTGTTGCTGAAGGCTCAACATGACACAACAATATATGGTACATAAAATAAACACCTGATGAAAAATGCCTTGGACAGGACAGTAACTCAATGAACATTCCAATCACTGTTATGAAAATGTGGGTTGCCGTGGGTCACGTGATAACGAGCAGCATAATGCAGCTTATTGGACCACTAACCCATTTTGCAAATGTGTGCGCTGCTAATGTATTGTTTAACCAGCAGATGCACATTTTTTACTTATGTGTTAAAGAGGACCTATGATGAGTTTCTTTCTTTTCTGATTTATAAATGTTGTTACAATGTTGAATACTTGTGTTAAACAATGTCACAGCATCAAATCATAAGGTTCATGCATGTGGGCGTGAGCTTGCACGCAGTTTTGGATGCCTTTGGACCCTGTGTTTTGCAGTCTTTTTCTAAGATTGTCTACTTTGTCACGTCACTTTGGCCTTGTTCACACCGCAGGTCAATTTCGTTGTTTTTTTTTTGGCCATATACAACCTGTATCAGATGTTCGTGTGAACAGTACAATTCAGAATTTTTAATATTCAGCACGGTGGTAGAGGGGTTAGTGCATCTGCCTCACAATATGAAGGTGCTGAAGGTGCACCTGGGGATAGGTTGATTGGCAACACTAAATTGGCCCTAGTGTGTGAATGTGACTGTGAATGTTGTCTGTCTATCTGTGTTGGCACTGTGATGAGGTGGCGACTTGTCCAGGGTGTACCGCGCCTTCCGCCCGATTGTAGCTGAGATAGGCTCCAGCGCCCCCCGCGACCCCGAAGGGATTAAGCGGTAGAAAATGGATGGGATGGATGACCCAGGCCTCTTTCATATGTGGACATAAATCGGATATATATGTGATGCATCTTCAATGTGAACGCTCCCGCGCTCAGGTGGCATTCATCCGAACAGAATATCATCAAAAACCGATCAGCGTCATAATTATTCGCCAAAACAGACAATTACAAAATATAGTGGTTGACAACAGAGCGGAAAACAGGCCATTTGCCAGTTGCCAATTGCCACAAAATGCGCCAGTTAACGGCATGTTTATTCCGTAAACGTTGCAGTGCATGCGAGGTCATGATGTCATGTTCGCATGCGGGTCAGATTGCATTGACAGTAGAAATCTAATTTTTTTTGTAATGTGAACAACCACTAAAAAGATCGGATTTGACAAAAGAATCCGAATGGGACAGCCGACCCTGCAGTGTGAACGTAACCAGTGAGGTTGACATACTTATTTGGTCATTGTTGGACAAGCTGTGTCGACAAGCCTTCTACCCCTTTGCTGTGCCAGACTGATGCCCATGGAGCTTCCGTACATTCCTTCTCATTTAATGTCCTCCCGCCTGTTCTATGTTTATAATATAAACATAGAACAGTTCATTTGACTCACTAAAAAATTGGATTAGCAGCTAAACTCCGACAAAATATATCGATGATGTTTCTCTTCACGATATATATTTAACAGTGTACATTTTCAAAAGATAAATCCAGGTACTTTTGGAAATGGTGGGGTGTGGTTTCATTTGCAATCTGGAAACTCCTTTACAAATGAACATCTTGCAGACAAACTGCATAAACAGGCTACAAATGTGACTGTGAACCAAAATTAATTCTATATCTACACCAAAGTATATCCAATACATATTACCAGGACCAC
Source organism: Nerophis lumbriciformis (assembly GCF_033978685.3). Taxonomy (NCBI): domain Eukaryota; kingdom Metazoa; phylum Chordata; class Actinopteri; order Syngnathiformes; family Syngnathidae; genus Nerophis; species Nerophis lumbriciformis. The sequence goes on along the minus strand of NC_084548.2, from coordinate 49,441,206 downwards.
AAGGAAGTGTCTTAAATGTATATTAAAATCATCATAGGTCCCCTTTAAAAGGGAAGTGTACTTTTTGGGGAATTTTGCTAATCATTCACAATCCCTATGTAAGACCATAACACATTTGTCTCCCTTTATATTATGCATTCTAATTCATAATATACGGCAAATACGAGGTGGCTAACAATGCAGCTAATGGGAGTACACTATTCCGCGCATGAAGCCCTCTAAAAAAACATCCAAAAAATGCCAACAATACTCAATGTACGTCTCCTGACCTGAACATTAACCAAGTACTAGCGATATTGTTATTACTAACGCTAACACCGACAAACTATTTTTAGAGGCGCCGTGATCACAGAGCTCAAACGAGCTTATGCAGCTATTGACATACTGAGCTGCTGCTCCTTTTATTTTATTTTATTTGACCTGCGTGAGGATTGCGATTATTTATTCATCTAAACGGGAAGTTATGAACATTTCATCAGACAACATCCCAGTAAGAGCAGACATTGTGCAGTAAGGATCGTTTTATTATGTTCGTAGCTAGTTTTTTCCGTTTAGCACTTAGCGATAGTGCTGCTTGCTGGATTTGCTTATCACACTGCTTCTGAAACTCCTTAACTCCTTATTTTCAGGCTCAAAAATATGAAGTTCTCGATTATCATTTAGTAGTCAAAGTAGTCGTTGTTGGCTCTCATGTTGTAGGAAATAGCGAACGTTGTGATGCGTCTGTGAAATTAATATACTGCCGTATGCTTAAAATGACCAAAATACGTAAATATTACATGTTTTTATGAATGTGCCTGTTACTACATACAGCATGTACATCAGTGACGTCATCATCATTATGGAAAAAAAAAAAAAAGGAAAATGAAAACATTTTTATTAAATTGTTATATGTATCCAGTGATTATACTATAAAGTTATTTTCCATTTAACTTCACCAGTTTTAGATTATTTTTATTTAAAATCGCTGAATTTTCACATTTGCCGTTCAAATACTGAGAAGAGACGGTGCGGTGAACAGCAGCCAGTTGAGGCACGTCACTGCGTTGTGCCTCACCATGGATTGCGGAATCGGCTAACTGCTGGCCTGCTGTGCAGTGAGACTGTATTGCTATATGAACTATATTATACATTTCCATAGTTTAGTGTGTATGTGTATTGTATGTGTGTTATGTATTTCTTGGGCTGAGCGATCATAAAACGGCTGCAAAAGACGCACTGGCTGAGGCTCGCAGTAATCCCGCCTCCTGCACCCCCGCCGTAGAATGCAACCCCTGACGGGAGTGTTATATCAACTAAAGCCCACACTTAAACTTTCCACGTGCAAGATTGAATCTATTTAAAAAAGTTATTTCATAAGAAGCCAAAAAGTGCAACAACAATAATGTTTGTGTTGGAGGAGTTGTGAAAGACTGCAGGGCCACAACATTAGGTACACCTGCAGAATGCAGAATGCTGGTATGAGCTTTTAAACATAACCCGTTAACTGCTGCCAATCAAATGGTGAATAAAATACTCTTTAGGGTTCATATGTTTGTAAATCTGGCTGTGATTAAGTCAGTGCCTCACCAGCCATCAACCTCACCGCACGTCACTGATGTACATAAAACATTGGACATTTTGGATGCTTTTAAAGAGCGCTTTAAGGCGGAATAGAGCAAATCCCTTTATCGCCTTTGTTAGCTGGCTTTTCCTAACGTTTATTTACGAGTTTATAAGGTATAAAATAAATAAAACATACAGTACAAGTTGTTGTCTTAAATAAGGATTGTGAATGATATACAACATTTTTTTTAAGTGCACTTCCCCTTTAATCTATATTGTGATGTGCTGCATTATCTGGTCAAGTGTTGTATCAGGTGGATCACTGCCGAAAAAGCAATGGTGTGCAATCTGATTCCAGCTAATGCCGCCCCTCTCAACTCCAAGCCTGAGTGTGGCTACACTTAATTGCAAAGTGTGAGCAGAGACAGTTGGCAGACAAGATGATAAGACAGTGTCAGGACATGCCTCCAAAACGCTTAGGCAGCCATCTCTAGCAAGTGTAATGATCACGTGCTCAGAAGTATTTCTGACATTATGGTTTAGTGAAGACAGGCGAAAGACAACCGCTCCGGAATGTTTAGGGTTTTGTGAGTTTTGGATGCAGACCAGCCACATCACCAGGTTGGGACCTGCAATTAACAACGGGGAGATTGTTTAGAACTATTTCCTGATACGATGTGTTTTAGCTGCACCTCCTCAGTTTAGCTCTCACAGGATCCTATTTCTTGACTGAAGCCGCAGGATTTCTACTTATTACCTACCTCATCAGTGTTGACAAGCAACCTCAAAACAACGTGTCATTGCCTGTTTAAAAGCCATCACAAACAAATGTTGTACTTTGTAAAAAAAAAATAAAGAAAAGAAAATGAGTTAACTTGGCTTTGAAGGAAGAACAATTTTTTTGCTAGAAAAAAAAAAAAGTATTTTGCGACCCAGGAGGCACAGCGGTTGTCTGACAAACACCTACTCAAGTGAATCTCTGATCTTAAGTTACAAACCACACAACAAGAAATAAACTTGCTGACGGTCTCCTGAGGTGTAAGTGTGGAGCAAAAGCGCACTGAGACACCAGCATGCTACATTTACACAGGAAAGTCATGTGATAAAACAGGATACTCAACAGGGCTATTCCTCCTAATATGTCTATTTTCGTCCCAAAAATCCGAAACTAGGACAATAAACCCTCCAAAATAAACCAGTGTTACATTGCAGTGGAAACTCATTGTTCATGTGCATCCAGTAGTGACAACTTTACACATTGGGTAACACTTTAGTATGGGGAACACATAGTCACCATTAATTAGTTGCTTATTAATATGCAAATTAGTAACATATTGGCTCTTAATTAGTCATTATTAAGTACTTATTAATGCCGTATTCTGCATGGCATTATTATACAAACAATAAGCCATTAACTAAGAGTCTTCCCTCAATAACCTCAGAATTATTGCTTATTAGTAACCCTAACCCTAGTGTCCAAATAACTCTAAATTGAGGCTTTGTTACTTTAATAAGCAACTAATTAATGGTAAATATGTTCCCCATACGAAAGTGTTACCAAACATGGTAGAACATTCCTACCTTGAGCAGTCTACACTTGTGAAAACCTCTTCTTCTGCATCTTACACTATATCATTCAGTTAGGGTCCTCTTTCATCTATCAAGACATTACTTTCTTACTTGTATGTCATGTTGTTTATCATTGTTGACTTCAAACTTCTGAATGATCTTCCTTACAGTGTCCAAATGTCAAATGTGCCAAACTGTCATTAGTAGGGATGTATATCGTTGAGATTTTATCGGTACCGATACCAATATTGATATTCCTTATCAATAACGGTTTTCATCGGTACTATATGTAATTTGTTCAAATAAAGATGTGAAAAAAATTAAAATTTTTATTAGCACAAGAGGTTGTGCACCAGCAACATCATGACATGACATCTCACAGCAGGGAAGTATTTATCAACACCTGCTTTTTCGGTTTCAAAACAAGTCAACTTGTGCAAGGTGCAATGCTATGTTATGTCATCTTGTCAATCAATCAATCAATGTTTACTTGTATAGCTCTAAATCACGAGTGTCTCAAAGGGCTGCACAAGCCACAACGACATCCTCGGCTCAGATCCCACATCAGGGCAAGAAAAAACTCACACAGATCCATCGCTGTGTTTCTATTAATTATAATTTACAATCAGTATACTTATCCATCCATGTTCTACTGCCTGTCCCTGTAATAACATTTCAAACTACAATTTGCAATTCCGTTTGGAATTGCGTGTGAATGCCCCGATGCTAAAGATGAACTGAAATGCTGATTGGATGTAGAATGACTGTTGGAATCGTTTGAATGTTAACAGTGTTTAATTAACTGATTACTTAATTGATCGTTAATTGTTAGCATGCTTGCTTGACGGCTCTTTGATTATAACAAACCATGATTTATAGGTTTAAACATACAAAATTAGCACACAAAAAAAGTTAGCATGCTAACGTTAGCTTAACTTCGACCGACTATCACAAATCATGATTTTTAGGTTTATCCATCCATCCATCCATCTTCTTCCGCTTATCCGAGGTCGGGTCGCGGGGGCAGCAGCTTAAGCAGGGAAGCCCAGACTTCCCTCTCCCCAGCCACTTCGTCCAGCTCCTCCCGGGGGATCCCGAGGCGTTCCCAGGCCAGCCGGGAGACATATGGGTTGTACTTGTATAGCGCTTTTCTACCTTCAAGGTACTCAAAGCGCTTTGACACTAATTCCACATTTACCCATTCACACACACATTCACACACTGATGACATAGTCTTCCCAGCGTGTCCTGGGTCTTCCCCGTGGCCTCCTACCGGTCGGACGTGCCCGAAACACCTTCCTAGGGAGGCGTTCGGGTGGCATCCTGACCAGATGCCCGAACCACCTCATCTGGCTCCTCTCGATGTGGAGGAGCAGCGGCTTTACTTTGAGCTCCCCCCGAATGACAGAGCTTCTCACCCTATCTCTAAGGGAGAGCCCCGCCACTCGGCGGAGGAAACTCATTTCGGCCGCTTGTACCCGTGATCTTGTCCTTTCGGTCATGACCCAAAGCTCATGACCATAGGTGAGGATGGGAACGTAGATTGACCGGTAAATCGAGAGCTTTGCCTTCCGGCTCAGTTCCTTCTTCACCACAACGGATCGATACAGCGTCCGCATTACTGAAGACGCCGCACCGATCCGCCTGTCGATCTCACGATCCACTCTTCCCCCACTCGTGAACAAGACTCCGAGGTACTTGAACTCCTCCACTTGGGGCAAGATCTCCTCCCCAACCCGGAGATGGCACTCCACCCTTTTCCGGGAGAGAACCATGGACTCGGACTTGGAGGTGCTGATTCCCATCCCAGTCGCTTCACACTCGGCTGCGAACCGATCCAGTGAGAGCTGAAGATCTTGGCCGGAGGAAGCCATCAGGACCACATCATCTGCAAATAGCAGTGACCTAATCCTGCAGCCACCAAACCAGACCCCCTCAACGCCCTGACTGCGCCTAGAAATTCTGTCCATAAAGGTTATGAACAGAATCGGTGACAAAGGGCAGCCTTTTTTTTTGCTAATTCTATATGTTTAAACCTAAAAATCTCCTCTCTGAGCTGCCACCTTACCGTGGTAGAGGAGTTTGCGTGTCCCAATGATCCTAGGAGCTATGTTGTCCGGGGGTTTCTATGCCCCCTGGTAGGGTCTCCCAAGGCAAACTGGTCCTAGGTGAGGGATCAGACAAAGAGCAGCTCGAAGACCTCGATGAAGAACACAAACCAAGGACCCAGATTTCCCTCGCCCGGACGCGGGTCACCGGGGCCCCCCTCTGGAGCCAGGCCCGGAGGTGGGGCACGATGGCGAGCGCCTGGTGGCCGGGCCTGTCCCCATGGGGCCCGGCCGGGCACAGCCCGAAGAGGCAACGTGGGTCCCCCCTCCAATGGGCTCACCACCCATAGCAGGGGCCATAGAGGTCGGGTGCAGTGTGAGCTGGGCGGCAGCCGAGGGCAGGGCACTTGGCGGTCCGATCCTCGGCTACATAAGCTGGCTCTTGGGACGTGGAACGTCACTTCGCTGGGGGGGAAGGAGCCTGAGCTAGTGCGTGAGGTGGAGAAGTTCCGGCTAGATATAGTCGGACTCACTTCGACGCACAGCAAGGGCTCTGGAACCACTTCTCTTGAGAGGGGCTGGACTCTCTTCCACTCTGGCGTTGCCGGCAGTGAGAGGCGACGGGCTGGGGTGGCAATTCTTGTTTCCCCCCGGCTCAGAGCCTGTACGTTGGAGTTCAACCCGGTGGACGAGAGGGTAGCTTCCCTCCACCTTCGGGTGGGGGGACGGGTCCTGACTGTTGTTTGCGTTTATGCGCCAAACGGCAGCTCAGAGTACCCACCCTTTTTGGATTCACTCGAGGGAGTACTGGAGAGTGCTCCCCCGGGTGATTCCCTCGTTCTACTGGGGGACTTCAACGCTCATGTTGGCAGCGACAGTGAAACCTGGAGAGGTGTGATTGGGAAGAATGGCCGCCCGGATCTGAACCCGAGTGGTGTTCTGTTATTGGACTTTTGTGCTCGTCACAGATTGTCGATAACAAACACCATGTTCAAACATAAGGGTGTCCATATGTGCACTTGGCACCAGGACACCCTAGGCCGCAGTTCCATGATCGTCTTTGTAGTTGTGTCATCGGATTTGCGGCCTCATGTTTTGGACACTCGGGTGAAGAGAGGGGCGGAGCTTTCTACCGATCACCACCTGGTGGTGAGTTGGCTGCGATGGTGGGGGAGGATGCCGGACAGACCTGGCAGGCCCAAACGCATTGTGAGGGTTTGCTGGGAACGCCTGGCAGAGTCTCCTGTCAGAGAGAGTTTCAATTCCCACCTCCGGAAGAACTTTGAACATGTCAAGAGGTAGGTGCTGGACATTGAGTCCGAGTGGACAATGTTCCGTACCTCTATTGTCGAGGCGGGCGATTGGAGCTGTGGCCGCAAGGTAGTTGGTGCCTGTCGTGGCGGTAATCCTAGAACCCGTTGGTGGACGCCGGCGGTGAGGGATGCCGTCAGGCTGAAGAAGGAGTCCTATCGGGTTCTTTTGGCTCATGGGACTCCTGAGGCAGCAGACAGGTACCGACAGGCCAAGCGGTGTGCGGCTTCAGCGGTCGCGGAGGCAAAAACTCGGACATGGGAGGAGTTCGGGGAGGCCATGGAAAAAGACTTCCGGACGGCTTCGAAGCAATTCTGGACCACCATCCGCCGCCTCAGGAAGGGGAAGCAGTGCAGTGTCAACACCGTGTATGGTGGGGATGGTGCTCTGCTGACCTCGACTGCGGATGTTGTGGATCGGTGGAGGGAATACTTCGAAGACCTCCTCAATCCTACCAGCACGTCTTCCTATGAGGAAGCAGGGCCTGGGGAATCTGTGGTGGGCTCTCCTATTTCTGGGGCTGAGGTTGCCGAGGTAGTTAAAAAGCTCCTCGGTGGCAAGGCCCCGGGGGTGGATGAGATCCGCCCGGAGTTCCTTAAGGCTCTGGATGTTGTGGGGCTGTCTTGGTTGACAAGACTCTGCAACATCGCGTGGACATCGGGGGCGGTACCTCTGGATTGGCAGACCGGGGTGGTGGTTCCTCTCTTTAAGAAGGGGAACCGGAGGGTGTGTTCCAACTATCGTGGGATCACACTCCTCAGCCTTCCCGGTAAGGTCTATTCAGGTGTACTGGAGAGGAGGCTACGCCGGATAGTCGAACCTCGGATTCAGGAGGAACAGTGTGGTTTTCGTCCTGGTCGTGGAACATATAGAATTAGCAAAAAAAAAAAAAACGAGCAAAGAACTTTAGCATGGTAACATTCTCACAAGTATGCTAACAGTTAACTGCTAGCAGAGTGAGTGGAGTGTGTGGATGTTGGAACGGTTCAAATCGCTGGAGAAATGCGGGATATGGAGAGATTTTTATATTGCTCATTCATTTTCAATGGAAGGCAATTCCTGGTAAATCGGGGTAACATGCTGGCTTTAATGTCCAGGGTGAGTGGAGTGTGTGGATGTTGGAACTGTTTAGATTGCAGGAGAAATGTCGGATATTATTGTATACTTCCCATTCATTGTCAATGGGGAGAAATTCCGGGAAAACCGAGAATTTGGGGAAAGGGAAAACATGTTTTGTGTTCGACATTTGTGAAGAGCAGTGTGGGTTGATGGCTGAAAGGTCGAAATCGGGTAAAAAATGGCGCAACATTTTGAGAATTTGGGGAATTGTATAACTATGAATATGTCCATTCATTTGAATGGGAATTTCCAAGAAATTTGGGAATTTGGGGAAAACCAGAATTTTTAAAAATATAGGTAATACAACAATTGGAATTCTTCGAAGTGGTTGAAAAATGTCGACGTACTAACAGTTTGAATATTAATTGGTATTTCGGAATTTCAGGAAAAATTTTTTACACATTTGTCCCAATTTTGAAGAATGTTTTGAAAGTGGAATGAACTTTTGAAAAAGGTGAACTGTGAAAACGTTCCAGGAAGATTGTGAAAACCAGCTTTGGAAAACTGGGAATTATGGAGATCCATATACCCCACCGTGATTGGTAGGTTCATCCAGCTTCACACACAACACTGTAAAGTGCCATTCATATAATACTCCCGGGCCGCACTTACATTAAACTTTCACATTAAGGAGAGGGCCACAAAATATCGTTTGCAGGCCCCGAGTTTGAGACCCCTGGCTTAGAGGATGGTTGGGTTGATTACCGTATTTTTCGGACTAAAAGTCGCTCCGGAGTATAAGTCGCACCGGCCGAAAATGCATAATAAAGAAGGAAAAAAACACATATAAGTCGCACTGGAGTATAAGTCGCATTTTTTGGGGAAATTGATTTGATAAAACCCAACACCAAGAATAGACATTTGAAAGGCAATTTAAAATAAATAAAGAATAGTGAACAACAGGCTGAATAAGTGTACGTTATATGACGCATAAATAACCAACTGAGAACGTACCTGGTATGTTAACGTAACATATTATGGTAAGAGTCATTCAAATAACTATAACATATAGAACATGCTATACGTTTACCAAACAATCTGTCACTCCTAATCGCTAAATCCCATGAAATCTTATACGTCTAGTCTCTTACGTGAATGAGCTAAATGATATTATTTGATATTTTACGGTAATGTGTTAATAATTTCACACATAAGTCGCTCCTGAGTATAAGTCGCACCGCCGGCCAAACTATGAAAAAAACTGCGACTTGTAGTCCGAAAAATACGGTAAGCGTGCCGTAGTTTGTGAGTTAAGTGGCGTTCACTTCAAACTAACACTAACTCTTATTAGCATGTGTGATTTTGGGGACTAGGAGGAAATATTGTTGTGTCACAAACTTTATTTGTGTTTATTCATATTCATCATGTGACAGAGAATGTGACAGCGTGTCATAATTATGACGTCAGCTGGATTTAAAAAAATAGCGACAGCAGTATCATTAGTCTAGAATTTTAATGGTCTTTCTGGATCGACCCAATTAGAAACCAGTACCAAAAATACCGGTACGTGATTTAGTTCCGCCGTCATTAGTTTCTTCTGCTCAGTGGCCTTGTGGTTAGAGTGTCCGCCCTGAGATCGGTAGGTCGTGAGTTCAAACTCCGGCCGAGTCATACCAAAGACTATAAGAATGGGACCCATTACCTCCCTGCTTGGCACTCAGCATCAAGGGTTGGAATTGGGGGTTACATCACCAAAATGATTCCCGAGCGTGGCCACCGCTGCTGCTCACTGCTCCCCTCACCTTCCAGGGGTTGGAACAAGGGGATGGGTAAAATGCAGAGGTTAATTTTTCCCAACTCTTTTTGTACCACTTTGCTATTTGTCATTACATCGTATTTGTGCCTAAATAAATAAATTACAGCCTTAACATGCATTCAAGTGTCTGTTGATCATGTTTTGTTTAAGTTATGTTCCGTTTGGGTTTTGTACACTTAGTGAAAATCTTCACTCCCTTGTTTTGTCACCATAGCAGCCATTAGTTTCACCTGTTTCACGTTTTGAGTCACGCACCTGTTTTCACTGATCATGTCACTGCTATTTAAACCTGTCTGTTTCTCTTGATCGTCCTGGTGACATTATCCTTTCTACCTCTGCTACCTTTCATTCCAAGCCATAGTTCCATGTCATAGTTTTCATGCTGTTTCACGCCACAGTAAGTGTTGTTTTCGTTTTCATGTTCATAGTCTCTCTAGTTTTGTTTCATTAGCCAAGTTTGTTCTCTGCCATTGTGCGCACCTTTTATTTGCTTCCTTTTTTTGTAGTTTGTTAGTATTTTAATAAATATGTACTCACATTCACGCCTTGCCCGCGCCAACTCTCCTTTGCATTCCGGGAAAACAAACCCCAAGATCCACGTTTTGACAACAAGACTAATTTTTTTTTATACAATCTTGATTTTTGGAATGTACCGCATGTAAAAGGCCAAAATAGGACAAAGAAGATGGGCAGCCATTTAATTTTGAAATAACTTGACATAATCAGAATTAGTTTCACAAACCCATATGGGAAAGACCTAAAGACAGTAGGGCAGTTTGTCTGTCACATATGTTTGGGTCCAATAGATCAACAAGCAAAGAGTTAAAGGGCTGTTTGCAACTTGCTCAAAGTAAATGTTTTTAAAACAAAAAATATAAATATAAAAAGAACACCATCAGTTACCATTAGTAGTTTAACATGGTTTTTATTTTTATTTTTATGCATATATTTTTCACAATTACCTAAGTATATTGAATAAAAAAATGTTTGTCTTCCAGAGGTAAGAGTCTGGCGTTCAGGCTTGCCACTCAGTGCTGTCTCATACACACGTACACTCAGGGAACACGTGCACACACACAAAAGCAATCCCAGAGAAGCAACTAACCATTTGCAGTCATGTTACTATGATAGAATATATACATTGATAGCTAATATTAGACCATGTCCGCACAAACGCGGATACTTAATAAACGCATTCATATCTGTGCATTTAGGCCTCTTGTCCACACACAAACGCGTACTTTTGTCCTTAAAAACGCAGACTTTTGCAAACGCTGGTCAAGTGTACACGGCACAAATAGAGACTTGTACCACTCTGATGACGTCACGGTTGTGCGCTGTCATTTGCAAAGCTCAACAACACTGCCTTGCTGCCTTTCAACACTCTATAAGAGGACTTACTGTATCCATCCTTCCATTCCCTATTTTGAACGAAAACATGCTGCTATTTTCACTCAACATTGACAGAAAAGACGCATCAAAATGAGTTTGGCAACATTCCCGCCGGCTCCAATGACAGTCAGCTGTTTTGGATACGATTGCTGTCGGACCTCCACCTGATAAGACAACTTTGACAAGCAAGACTTTTTCCTTGTGTCATAAGAAAGGTGCAACATTATCTCATGTTTTTAATACTTATTTAACAACAGATCATGATGTAACTCATGTGTGTTGGTTACTAAAAAACGACCAAAAAAACTATGTATCCTTCCTCCTTTTTAGTGTGTCCTGATGTTAAATATAAGATTGCACATGTAATATATCACTATATCGATGATTAAATGCGTTATAATTCCACGAGAGTTTTGCAGCGGCACCCGCACGTCCGTGCACTTCAGCACTGAACTAGTCAAGTGGTTTCCTTGGCTCCTTGTTAGTGTGAGCAGATTTTAGAAATAATGTACACTACACTGGACATGTAATAAATCACCATGTTGCTGATTAAAAATGTAATAATTCCATGAGTGTTGGGTGTCAGCAGCACATGCGCTTATGCATGCTTTAAACACTAAAAAATGGTTCGCAATGTTCCCCGGGCTCTCTTTAAGTGCAGGATGGTTTCAAAGATGATGTACATTCATTGTATGTCCGGTATAGTGTTATCCCGATACCAATATTTTGGTACCGGTACCAACATTATTTCGATACTTTTCGGTACTTTTCCAAAAAAAGGGGACCACAAAAAATTGCGTTATTGGCTTTATTTTAACAAAAAATCTTAGGGTACATTAAACATATGTTTCTTATTGCAAGGTTGTCCTTAAATAAAATAGTGAACATACAAGACAACTTGTCTTTTAGTAGTAAGTAAGCAAACAAAGGCTCCTAATTTAGCTGCTGACGTATGCAGTAACATATTGTGTCATTTATAATTCTATTATTTTGTCAAAATTATTAAGGACAAGTGGTAGAAGATAATGTATTAATCTACTTGTTCATTTACTGTTAATATCTGCTTACTTTCTCTTTTAACATGTTCTATCTACACTTCTGTTAAAATGTGATAATCACTTATTCTTCTGTTGTTTGATACATTACATTAGTTTTGGATGATACCACAAATTTGGGTATCAATCCGATACCAAGTAGTTACAGAATCATTCATTGGTCATATTCAAAGTCCTCATGTGGCCAGGGACATATTTCCTGAGTTTATAAACATAATATTATTTTTTTTTAAACAAAAGAAGATGTCGTTATGCCAAAAAATATCAACATAATCATTGTAGTATCGACTAAAGTTAAAGTTAAAAGTTAAAGTCCCAACGATTGTCACACACACACACTGGGTGTGGTGAAATGTGTCCTCCGATTCCGATTTCAAAGTAAGCTGCTATCTTGATCTCTTTAAACATTACTCATTTTGTATCATTTACACATGAACCATTTTCACAAATACTGACAAAAACAGCAGCATTTTAGAGTTGGAAAAACACATTTATAAGTCCAAACCCTAAAGTATGTCAATAATAATTAATAGCTTGATAATTAGCTTGGTAAGGCAACAACATTGAGGGCTTACACTTTGTGCCGTAATGAAACAATACTTCAACTCAAATTCTCAACGGAAAACTACATACACAGGGTCGAGTATTAAAAAGGAAAAACACGTTTCTGTATACATAAATTAGAGCTGTCAAACTATTCTGATTTGTAATCAGAATAATCACAGGGTTGCTGTGGATTAATTGTGATTACTCACAATTGAATGTCATTCATTTTCTTATTTATATTAACCATGTTTCATTTTTCATGAGCAAAGAGACACAAAAAAGGGAATATACATGCACTTAAAGGGGACTAATGATGAATTTAATCTTTTCTGACGAATAAATGTTGTTGGATACTCGTGTTAAACAGCATCAAATCATAGGGTACATGCATTTTGATTTAGGGCTTTCACACAGTTTTGGACGCCTCTGTTCACAGGTTTTTTTTTTGGGGTGTATTGTTTTTAAGAGTGGGGAATGAGTGACGTCACACATTGGCGGACGCACTTATGAAGTCATTATTGGATATTGAGTCGGAAAGCCTCCTCACCCTCTGCGGATCTTACACAGGAAGACTGTTGCCTCTATGTTACTTCTCATTTCATGCCTTCCCGCCTGCTCTATGTCTTTAAAATAAATACTATATATTATATATATGTCTGTGTTTATTTACCCGCGACATTTGGGCCATAATGAAATTGGATGAGCCGATAAACGCCGACATAACGAGACAGAGATTTTACGACTTGAGGAAACACAAGAAAAGCTAAGATAAAGTACTATTTTCATCTCATCTTGGCATGCGACATGCAGTAACATAAATGCGGGGAAAAGCAGCTCCGTATCGATTGAAGAAAGTGCAAGTGTACCTAATGTTGTGACCAGGTGAATATATGCACTGTTTGAACGTGTCTGATAAAAAAATATAGTGATGATGTTTGTCTTCAAGATAATTTTAACAAGTGTATATTTTCAAAATATGAAATTATAATTTTGGAGAGGGTGGGGCGTGGTTTCATTTGCAATCTGGGAACGCCTCCACAAACGAACATTTTGCAGACACATGCAAAAGTAGGTTATGAATGTGACTGTAAAGCAAAATTCATGCTAATTCACACCAAAGTATATCCAATGCATATTATCTACACAAGGAAGTGTTTTAAATGTAAATTAAAATCATATAGGCGGCCTTTTGACGTATTTATCAAACACATTTAATGTCATATTCATGTTAACAAAAACATTTATATTTTTCTAAACAAACATGAATCCACATTAATGTGGATCCGTTACTTTTTTATGTTATTCATTTGGTATTTTAGTGCCTCAGTGAAAAGAAAACTCCTTCCTGCAGAATGTGCGTAATACTTTATGTTGGTCGACTGTTCCGTCATGTTTTTTTGTTCTCAAATTTCCCATCAAAAAGGTCTAACATGCTGTTTAGCGTCTTACATGTTGACTTGTATGGTTGTGAAGCATGTCACTAGCGGAACAACTTTCCATTTGCGTGCGTGCGTACGACGGTAACAACACTTGGACAAAATGTGTTGCCAAAGACCTTTCAGGAGTTTTGAGTCATTTTTTGCTGTGGATGGATGAACTGCAATACTTTCTTAAATCAGATTAAAAACAATGGTGGATTCATCCACAGTAATGCGTCAATTCTGACAGCCCTAAAAGTATTTGTTGCACACACCTGTGTGGTAGTGACAGCCAGCATTTCACGGTTTCAGTTGCAGCTGCAGCTGCATGTGAATGGGAATCATTAAAAAAAAAAATGTCTCTTTTAATTTAAAATGTGATTGTGAATGGTTTGTTTTTATGTTCCCCGTGATTGGTTGGTGACCAGTCAAGAGTGTAACAGTACCAATGGTTGTCACGCACACACTAGGTATGGTGAAATTATTCTCTGCATTTGACCCATCAGCCTTGATCACCCCCTGGGAGGTGAGGGGAGCAGTGAGCAGCAGCAATAGCCACGCTCGGGAATAATTTTTGGTGATTTAACCCCCAATTCCAACCCTTGATGCTGAATGTCAAGCAGGGAGGTAATGGGTCCCATTTTTATAGTCTTTGGTATGACTCTTGCGTGAAAACAGCTGGGATAGACTCCAGCTCCAACAGAAGCGAATAGAATTGCAAAATGGCTGGTGTGTAAATGTGATGATGCAATACAAGTAAGTTCAATGCATATTACTTTTTATTTTCAATATCGTGTTCATTCTGCTTCTACTGCTCCTCATGAGGGAGGGCCAGTGTACTTTTGTACACACTAATTTGTTCTATTTAGTTTCAGCACCAATCATGGAGTCATTATTGGCTCCCTCACCAAAGCTCATGGTTTTCGGGGTACACCAAGGCCAAGAGTTCAAAATGTGCAAGCTTCATTTCCCCTCAGATCGCTCATATCAAAACAAAGAAACAAAGGAACTGAGTCTCTAAAGCCATCACAGTTAAACTGATGAGCTTTTTGTGCTTGGCAAACCACCCCGAGTGAGCAAACAAATCACATATACTTCAAGTTGGGTGATTTTCATTATCTCTTGATGTAGTTCTTACAGCTTGTTGGAGGAACCATGTTTGCAGCTGTGTTTTGAAAAGGTGCGGTTTAACACAGGCAGCAGTTGTTATTGAAAGGGCATTCACAGAGGAAAGAGGAAGGTAGAAGAGGTCAAGGGTCATATGGATGATGCCCCCAGTGGGTGTGGAAGGGCCTGATCAGTGTCTGCAAGGTTAGCCTCCACTACTCGCCACACCCACATACCCCCAGAGAGAGGAGTTGGAGGAACACATATTTACCATTAGGGAACAGCTGTGGGGCTGCCTGGGACTGGACACTCCTCTCCCCTGCATGCACACGCACACCCACGCCCACACACACATTGCAAAAACACCACTTTAGTCCTGTGTTACACTTGCACTTTGCAGCATTCTTGTGTTTCATAAATCATCTGAGCTTCACAGCACCAACAAAGAAGTAACATGATAAGAAGGGATTATGTCTCCTGAGCTGTCTATTAATACAAGAGGTGAAAATGACATGACAGAACGACATTAGGCATGTTGCAAATGAAAAAAACAGCTAAAAAACAGCCTTTTGCCGGCAACGACAGCACACAAAAAAGCTGTGATGTTTCGGCAAATTTTAATAATAAACATATTCTTGTTAAGCTCAAAAAAAAAAGAAGGTGACATCTCAAGGCAAAAGTGTTACCTCCCAGCATGCATCTCATGCAAATAAATGTTCCACACACTGCAGAAAAAGCGCAGTTTAGTTGTGGTTTGTGTCTGAGGTGCTGGGAAGTGTGAGTACTGAGAGGGTGGACAGACACAGCAAAGGGGTGGTTAGTGCTGCAAGCTGAAGAAATGGCGACTCGGGCCTGCGTTTTATGCTCTTTTATAGTCCAAATGATTTGATTTTATTGTAATGCTGTCAACGCTGCCAGCTCCCACAAAAACACCACTTTTAATTGGCTATTAATTCAATATCTAGGTCCCGCTCTGTCCGTATCCGTGCGAAATTGCTGCAGGTAAAAATAGAACACTTGCATATTGGCTGTTGAGAGTTCCGGATCATCAGAGCTGGGACGCAGAAGAACACGCAGCGCAGCAGAGCAGGTGGAAGATACCACATTGACCACAGTGGAAAAAGTATGTGCAGAATAACGCAGCCACAACGCAAGCGCACTCGGCGGAATTTAGGGTTCAGTTGTTCTTATTTGTTGTTTTTAGGATAAACTTGCTGTGATATGAATTGTTTTGAGCTTTCTTCCATAATATTTCGGATGTGAGTCATGACAACCTGCGTATAGTGGCCACTTTTACTTAGATGAACTGAAATATTTTATTTCTGTTTTGTATCTATACAGTGATTGCTTATGTACACTGAAATGTAATGATAGGATATAACTATGTTATTTGCTACTGTAGCTCATCACACTGATTGACTTTTTTATATTTTGTTGTCTAATCATTATTGCTTTTAGGTTGATCATTTTTAACATCCAGGGACATAGGTGTGGCGAAATTATTCTCTGCATTTGACCCATCATCCCCTGGGAGGTGAGGGGAGCAGTGAGGTACTTTAACTTTAATTTTAACAAATATAAAATAGCCTTAGGACTAATGCTGGTGTATTTACAGTAATGTCTATCAATGTACACTGTCCCTGTCAAATAAATTATTAATTAATTACATTTTGCTGTTTTCCCTGAGTAGTCACTATAGACAGGTTTGCTGTGAAATTATATATTTTTTAAATCAGATAAATCACACTTTTAAATTTGGATTAATCACAGTAAATTAGAAAAATTAGGCTCCAATATTTTAACACAAATGCAATTTCATTGTCAGATGTCATACTGGAAAAGTGTTATACTTGAAAGCAGTACAATGTTTTGCTCAAAAACCTCAGAATAAACACTGACTGTACTTTAAATAAAACAGTTACCAAGTTTGTGAACACATAAATGTAGTGCATTCAAGTAAAACATAAAAAAATGCTCCTGAAATACACTATTACAATAAAACTGCATTTGTGTCCAAATATTAGTTTTTTTTAGGTTAATTTAAATGATGCAACCAAGTAATAATCTGTGATTAATCATGATTGCCTTCACCTTCTCAATATGCAACCTCCAGAATCAAGTACTGTTAGTAGCCAAAGGGAAGAGGGCACATATGCCAGCATGAATGTGAGGACCACCTAAAATGAGAGCACAATGTGTTTACGTTACGGGCAATACGCATGAGCTTACATGCACGTGATACATGCATGCTGGATATGTGCTGCGTGTTTGTGAGGTTATTTGTAGAACTTTCCAATTGTATTTGCTCATGAGTACGTGTGTGTGTGTGTGTGTGTGTGTGTGTGTGTGTGTGTGTGTGTGTGTGTGTGTGTGTGTGTGTGTGTGTGTGTGTGTGTGTGTGTGCGTGCGTGTGTGTGTGTGTGTGTGTGTCCGCGCAGCAATGTGTGGCCAACTCTTTAGATGACTGAACTTTTAAGCATGTCTGCATCTGCCTGCTATTTGTGAATGTTTATGATTTGCCAACAGCGTGAACATTTCCACATGATGGGCGCTCCTTTTTGACATCTGAACCTGCATGGTACACAGACATTTTATGAAAAAATAAACCTGCCGTTGACTGTTTCAATCAAACATCTGATTGTGGCGTTTGAATGGGAGACTGAGCAAATATTTCATTCGTGTGAGCGTGCATGTGTGTGTGTGTGTGTGCGAGTGAGAACGGTGCACTTTTTTTTTAACACACCCAGCTGACTTTAAAGCACGCACACACAATGGCTACAAAAAAGGTTAAGCCATAAAAAAATCAGGAACAATTCCATGCAGAAATTTTTTTTTTTTGCATTTTTACAAAATGAATGAAGAGACACCACCAAAGAAAATACGTCAGGAGTTGTATGAGAGCAGCTACAGAATACTGCAACAGTTTACCAGACTAATGACAAAACCAGAGATGTTTAATTAAGTGCTAATAGACATAAAGTAAGCAGGAACAGTTGCTACAGATTGTCTTCCACACAACACATCATTTATTATTTTTGACTATGATGACAATGAACACTGCGGAAAAAGCTATTTTTCACTGAGGCTACTGTTGAGTCCAGTTTCTGAATGTTCCCAGTGTGAAACTAATAAATGATTATTTTACAATTTGTTCATGGTTCAATAAAATTTCAAGAACTATTTATTTGAAACATTTGCTATGATTTTGAGAGGCTATATATATATATATATTTTTTTACAAAATTTAGCCAAAGAGATGTGGTTACTTTATGGTGGAAACACAGCAGCAGTGGAAGCGTTCATCACTCAGTACCTCATCAGGGGTTCATTTGGCAGCTTGTTTGCTTTCCCGAGGTTTTATCAACTAATAGAGTGTCTCGGAGATGGACAGTCTGACGCTTTGGGGGAAATCTGATATTTTAACTGGCTGGCTGCTTCCTACTGGCCCATCAACAGTATTTAACCTGCTTTACTTTGGGAAAAAAGACTGGCTAAGACATCTAGTTTGGTTGCGGTCAACTTTGTGGCATCCCGTTGGTCTCTCAGGGTACAACAATAATGGCCGGTTGGTTGACCAAGCCTTGACATGAGTCTGGCTTGCATGGAACTTGCGGTAGTAAAGAGGATCAGCTTCTTGCCAAAGCAAGCTCTCAAATTTAACACCTAGCAAAACCAAACAATCGTCACAGCAGGCTGCTTGAAAGCTTGAAAGCAGATTCTAGCACTATGCCTGTTCCTCTGACAGCGAAACAATGTCCAACCCAACAAAAACAGAGTTTATGAGCATTGAAAAGTAGTACTTAAGTAGTTTAAATGTGTTCCCATTTCACTCAACGCTTTGGTATAACAATACAAATAAGGGCCATCTTGAGTAATGACCAGCCTCGAAATGACTTGATACTTAATGTCCCATGATTGCCATTGAAACAACCCTGCAAAGACCTGTGCATTGACCACTCTGTATCTGAAGGTCCCATCTGATGGAAAATAACCTTAGAAAATGGTTCAATATGCCCTCGGAACTCAATGATTTTTACTCAACTTAAGTCAAGTGAGGCAAACACTGATAAATGCCAGTGGAAGGTTAGGTCAGGTGTGTGAGTGAATCCCCAACGGGCAGCAGCGGAGGAATTGACCCAGAAGTGTATGTCGATCTGCATGGCTGCAGAAAACAGACACATACTGAAAGAGCTGTGGCACAAAGTACAGCCAAAAGGAGGGGGAAGAGGAAGAGAAGCCGAAGCAGATGCAGGAAGTGAGAGGTTACTGGAGTAGCAGCAGCAAAGGCGAAAGCAGACGGTGGTAGCCTTTTTGTCCTTGTATGTCACACATGAAGAGAAAATGCTCACAACTACTGGGAGTGTATTCTAATTTACATTATCCTCCCAATAAACCCGATTGTAACAGAAACTGACTGTTTTATCATTCAAAGCCTATCAGTTGTTGCTCTTGCCAAATGTACAAATTAGGGTGTTATGACTCACCAACACAAGTCTTGCCATCGGTGTGCAGGACAAACTTCATGTGGCATGAACACTTGGGGCCGTGGTCCGTCTCCTCACAGATGTGCTGGCAACCTCCATTTCCATAGTTACACGTCACTGGCAAAGAGCACAATATCAACACCAACGTCACATACTATTCCATACGATATACACTAGTTGGGGGTTTCAAAGTGTGAGGCGGCCCTGCCCTGGGAGGTGTACCAGGAGCTTCAGAAAAATAAAGAAAAACTCATATTTCATAACCTGCTATATCAAAGGCAAAATATTTTGAGTACCAAAAGTGATGTGTGGTGAGGTTTCAGGCAAAATTGGACAATCATGCATTACATTACCTTTTGCACTATATTAATTTATATTACTATGTGTTGTCAACTTTGTACTTTTTTATGTCATTGCCTGAAATAAATAAATAAATTAAAAAAAAATTAAAAAAAAAGGTTTTGACTTTTCTCTGCTGGTCAGCAGGATTAATTATTATGTCACACACTTACATGAAATTTATTTAATGGAAGACGTTACAGAAATCCATGGTGTATGATAAATATTCCTGCAAGCGTGACATTGGCTACATGCTGAGAAACAGAAACGACCACATGTAACGCACTCCAGTTTGTGAAGGATTCGCAGCACTCAGAGGTGAAGTTCTACTCGCCACTGCCTCACCTCTAATTTCTACCATGTATTTGATCAGGAAATTGACAAATTCAGCCATTTTTTCTGAAACAAAACACATTTTTATTACAAAGGACACATATTAATTGTATGCAATTGTTTTATTTATTCTATGGCATTATTAAGCTGCGTTGGTTCCCTCCGGGTAATCCGGCTTCCTCCCACCTCCAAAGACATGCACCTGGGGATAGGTTGATTGGCAACACTAAATTGGCCCTAGTGTGTGAATGTGAGTGTGAATGTTGTCTGTCTATCTGTGTTGGCCCTGTGATGAGGTGGCGACTTGTTCAGGGTGTACCCCGCCTTCCGCTCGAATGCAGCTGAGATAGGCTCCAGCACCCCCCGCAACCCCAAAAGGGACAAGCGGTAGGAAATGGATGGATGGATGGAAGGATTATTAGACTTTTTCATTTCACTTTGAGCCTTCCTGACGGCACACCAGTGGTTCCTAGAGTGACTGAGCATACTACAGTAAATGTGTTTTTAGGGTAGAAGGAGAGGCCCTCTGTGTATAATAATATTTGAGGGGGGCCTCCCTGTGTCACACTTTGAAGATCCCTGCTATAGTGGCCGTGCCAGCAATCGGAGTGTTGCTGGTTACTGGGGTTCAATCCCCACCTTCTACCATCCTAGTCACGTCCGTTGTGTCCTTGGGCAAGACACTTCACCCCTTGCTCCTGATGGCTGCTGGTTAGCGCCTTGCATGGCAGCTCCCGCCATTAGTGTGTGAATGTGTGTGTGAATGGGTGAATGTGGTAATACTGTCAAAGCGCTTTGAGTACCTTGAAGGTAGAAAAGCGCTATACAAGTATAACCCATTTATCATTTATTTATTTACTTTTACTTATATGGTTTAACCAATGCACTCATTATACAGTATGCAGCAGCATCACACCATAAATAACTACATGAGACAATATCACACTATCATCTTCATTGAGTAAATAGTTACAATTAATATATTAAGCACCATATATTTTGTTCAAGTGTACAAAAAACTCACTCACTTTGTACACACAAGTTACTCACTTGCTCCCTAAGTAAATTGTAGTTAAAAATAGTTGATTTTGTTGTTGCATGCTGAAGGAAGCTTTAACCTTGGCACTTTTTACACACCTGCGATGACAGAAGTGCAAAGAGCCGAAGCTTCCACCGCCATCCTGTCTGCACCCGACCATCCCAGCCCCCTTTGCCCTTATCCTGGGCTGTCACAAAAAAACTATAGAATAACACTTCTCCAATCCTTATCCAAACACAGACAAATCCTCCATCAGCCGAGGCCCCAGCTCTGACAGGATGAGCTTGGTTGCACAGCAACAGGAAGTGTGCGCTGTCCGTCAGAGTGGTCCCCACTTGCCCTAGTTGTGTCAATGATCATCCCCTTATTTAATAACCATGTTTTTCTTGACCGAGATCATTCAGAAGATTGCATTTTGTAGATCTGTTCTAAAGGCATTTGTGGAATTAGAGTACCACCATCGGCACCACCTTCTCATGTGGAGCCTATACATCAGGGGTCCCCAAACTACGGCCCGCGGGCCGGATCCGGCCCCCCAGCATCCAAAATCCGGCCCACAGGAAGTCCCAAGTAAAAAGAATTTTTTTTTTTTTTTTAATTAATTAATTTTTTTTTTTTTTTTTAAATCTTTCCTTTCTAATCTATTTTCTACCGATTGTTACTCTTGGTGTCTCCTAGCCGCTCAGGCAAATCATATTGTCTAAAAATGAATTTTCCCATCGATAACGTGACAATGTTGAATGTTGATGAACATCAATGTTAATTGATGTTAAATGACAAAACGGATTATAAAGACAATGTATATATGTATATATACATATTAGGGCTGCAACAACTAATCGATTAAATCGATTAAAATCGATTATAAAAATAGTTGGCGATTAATTTAGTCACCGATTCGTTGGATCTATGCTATGCGCATGCGCAGAGGCTACGTTTTTTTTTTTTTACCTTTATTTATAAACTGCAACATTTACAAACAGCTGAGAAACAATAATCAAAATAATAGGGGTGTAACGGTACGTGTATTTGTATCTAACCGTTTCGGTACGGGGGTTTCCTTTCGGTGCGGAAGTGTACCGAACGAGTTTCCACACGGACATATTAAGTAGCGTACTGCACGTTGTGTAAACAATACTCAAAATGCCGGACATTTGAGGCATTTAAGAAACTCCGCCCTGACAGCCCCGCAAAAGAGGACATGTCCGGTGAAAAGAAGATGTATGGTTAGTCTATCGTAGCCCGTTAGCTGCTAGCATGCTCGCAAAAGAGGACTAGCAGCGATCGGTTTCACCGGACGTGAAACCGATCGCTGCTAGCATGCAGCTAACGGGCTACGATAGACTAACCATACATCCTCTTTTCACCGGACATGTCCTCTTTTGCGGAGCTGTCCGGGCGGTGTTTCTTAAATGCCTCAAATGTCCGGCATTTTGAGTTAGGGTTGCGTGTATTTTCAATGTACGTTCAGGCTTAAGAAGGTTAAAAACACAACAAATTGTGCGTGCAGCAGCATTGGTGAGGGAGGGGGAGAGACAGAGAGAGCGAGAGAGTTGTGATAAACGTGCATGCGTCGTCAGGCTCTGCTTTTTATCGATACATTTATCAGATTAAATGTTTTTTTATCTATAGCAGGGGTGTCAAAAGTGTGCATTTTTGTAGCATTTTCCTTGTTTTATTTGGCATGTTTGAAAGAACATGGCGCCAGTATGCTGTTTTTTTTCAATAAAATACTGGAAAGTATAGAAATGTAGTTTGTCTCTTTTATCCGATTATTAATCGATTAATCGAAGTAATAACCGACAGATTAATCGATTATCAAATTAATTAATCAAATGCATATATATATATATATATATATATATATATATATATATATATATATATATATATATATATATATATATATATATATATATATATATATGTACAGCCTGGCCCCCGGCCAAATTTTTTTAACCCAATGCGGCCCCCGAATGAAAAAGTTTGGGGACCCCTGCTATACATCCTTCCCCGTCTTTCAAGTGTCCGTGTGTCTTCCAAAGAGGAGAGCAATGAGGTAAACCTTACATTTACAGTCCTTCATATTGCGGGTGAGCTGGAATCCAGGTCGGCATTCACAGGAGATGCCACCCTTCTGTGTTTCCCTACAGATGTGTGCACAGCCATGGTTCTTGTCCATGCAGGTGGGTCCCTCCCTCGCGCCTTCGGGTCGCACTGTGAAGAAAACCATAACACGGAGAGAAATGTTACCCCTTTGAAAATTACACCGATTTCACGCTGCTTTACGCAGCTGACAATTTTGTTCTACAACTTACTATTGATCAGAGCTGGTAAGAGGGGTAAAATGTTCACATGCCTGTCACGCACCCTAAAATCACATCGTTGCCTACTGTTGGTGACTGACATGCACGGCACCCCTTCGCAAAGATCCAAGCACTTGTTGGAACACGCTCTCTTGTTTCAGGCTATAAAAAGGAGGCTGCCTACGGAAAAAGGATAGAGCTCCCAGCAGGAGCTGATCCCGTGGACTTGTAATTTCAATTGAGGTAATCCCCATAAAGAAAACAAAGGAAGTAGCAAAGAAAAAAAAAACTTGCTTAAAGAGACCAAAATGTAATATTTTATCCGTATGTCATCAAGGTTAAAGTGTACTTCAGTGAGATAAAAATGAACTGATGGCACTTCTTTAGTCACAAATGAATTAAACATGGCATGAAAAGAGACTCAATTGTCTCCATGATGTATAAATGCTTGATGAAGGGCCACAGACGACCCCCTCTATGCATCTTGGGACTTTCATGAATTGTAGCGTGAGTCGTTCTCTCACTCTTTTGCTGTGCGCCGTAATCAAGACAACATTCTTGGCTGGAGAAGACTGACATACTTAATGTATTCTTTGTGAAACCCTACTGCTGCCACAGATGCGGTGACATACCCCAGCTCCCTGGCTCATTAAAAACCAAACAGATCAACTCTCCTTCACTTCCTCTCGGGATGCGCAGGGGAGCCAGCGAGCACCAAGATATCTCCATTAATGTCTTATTAAATCTGCTACCGCTCCGAAGGGCACTTGAAGGTCTGACTTCAACAATGAACCAATTTTCCTGTAGTTTTAATAATTTTCACGTGTGCATCGTAACCTTTAAAAGCTTGTGTAACCTTGTGAATTCTAACTCCTGAGACACATGCGTGCTTGCCGTACAGTTTATGGCTCTAGGGCTACAGCAGGAGAACAATCTCAGCATGACTGAAATATAGGCGTAATTACTTATTTATAGACTTTAACTTCAGCTAACATAGGTTTTTACTTTGTCTCGAGTGTTTATAGGTTAATCTGAGAACATAGTCCATGTGACCTGTTTATTTCAACTTCCTAATTTATGAATGACATGCTGCTTTTCTTCTCTAATGCTATGATATTTATTGACAGTAACTAACATAGCGATTGCCATTCTGTAAAATCTTTTAACAACTCCCAATTCAATTTGATTAAGATTCTTGAGTAGACAATTCGATTCAGAAGAGATTTTTTGATAAAGATCGACCGATTATCGGCGCCGATTATTTTGACGTTTATTGGTATCGGCCTCTTTATATCAGTATTAGCCTTTTTGGTTTATTTCTTTCGTCAACTACAACATAACTACATCAGAAGATACAATAATTAGACATATGATACCAGTATTTAGTATTTTTTTAAATAACTAATTAGTGAAGTAGTTAGTATTATTCAAACTGCCGTTTGTCCTGCATGAGAAAGGTTTCCTTTTTTTCACTGCTCTACTTCTTCCTACTCCATTTTCGGATGTGCTGTCATGAAACAACTGGAAATATGTGATGCATTACATTGTATCGTATGCATGTTCGAAATGAACTGAAACTGAACTGAACTGCAGCGCTTAGGCGGTCACGCCATCTCCCCAAACTCTAACTGCCTTTCTCTTCCTTGTGCAGTGTTGGTCGCTTGTACAAGGTGTATCTCTTCTGCTTAGCTTACAAAACTTCAATTTTTTGCTTTGAAATCCAGTTTTTGTCATTCTTTCCCGATGTCTTATCTATTCCGTTTTGTTTGTTTTCACTACTGCAACGACCAAGTGTGGGCTCATTAAGGGAGCGCGGCGAGTTTCATGTTACGTGATTCCATCAAATAACAATGCGACCTAGATGGATGGACATGAAGATGATAGAAAAGATATCTCTGCAAGAATTCCAAACCGTGTGGAAATATACCGACAAATGGGATTCTTACTATATCATCAAAAAAGAAGAGGCAACACTCGCATACTTTCTGTAACATCCAGGAAGAAATGATGTCAGACAGCTTGAAAAATGTGTCACCTATAAGCTTTGAATTGCGGTTGGGGCCGTTGGCTTGAGGCTCTTTCAATTCGCCTTATTTCAGCGAATCTGTGCCTGTCAATGGAACAAAAGCAGTTCAAAGATGCCAGTTCACTCTCCTGTGTCTGTTATCACAATCAGTGGTCAAAAAAGCTTCAAAATGATCAAAAACCCTGATGAGTCTTTTCTTGGTGACAGTAAGTGACGGAACCAGCGTGTTGGCAAATACCCTTGAAAATTGGGCTTTATCGCAGGTTGTGCTGTATTCTTACATGTTATATGCAGACTTAAATCATTGCGGTCGCAGATTACGTTTAAAAACGGGTACACTTGAGCACACAGGCATTTTGAATGAGACAGCACACCTTAAAATTGTAGCTAGAACTAACGTTAGTGCTGTGATTTAGATACCAAATTTATTTAGTTAATTTATCTAATTACATTACATAGAGGTAACATACAAGCAATAGAAAATGGATGGATGGATATATTTAATATGTATATCACTACACTAACTTCAGTACTGTATAAATGTATATACAGTATATGGTATGTATTATTTGTATGCATATAATTTTATATTAATATGTATATACGTACACATATCTGTATAGGCTATATAATTTTTTTTTATGTGTGTATATATATATTGTTACTATACATGCAGTCTGCCTTTGGCCCCCGCAAGTCAAAAGGTTTAGACACCCCTGTTTTACGCCTTTCCTGAGCCCGACCAGGGTTAACTAATCCTAAAGGGGACCTATAGTGACTTTAATCTATATTTAAAATACTTCCTCGGGGTCTAAAAAATAAGTATTGGATATGTTTTGGTGTGAATTTTGCGTAAATTTTGCTCCACAGTCATTGTTCGTTGACGGAAGCGTTCCCAGGTTACAAATTAAACCATGTCCCACTCTTCAAAGTATCATATTTTTTATCTTTTAAAAAATTACACTGTTAAATAAATGTCTTGAAGATGTACATCACGGACAGCACTGTGGAAGAGGGGTTAGTTCTGGTGCTTCACAATAAGAAGGTTTTAGGTTCGATCCCTGGGGTCTTTCTGTGTGGAGTTTGCATGATCTATCCGTGACTGCGTGGGTTCCCACCGGGTACTACGGCTTCCTCCAACCTCCAAAGACATGCACCTGGGGATAGGTTGATTGGCAACACTAAATTGGCCCTATTGTGTGAATGTGAGTGTGAATGTTGTCTGTCTATCTGTGTTGGCTCTGTGATGAGGGGCCGACTTGTCCAGGGTGTACGCCGCTTTCCAGTCGAATGCAGCTGGGATACGCTCCAGCCACCCCCGCTGCCCCGAGAGGGACAAGCAGTAGAAAATGGATGGATGGATGGACATACATCACAGTTCCATCACAGCCTGTGATGTCACTACGTAGACAGACTGCAAAATCCCGCAAACAGAGGCATCCAAAACTGCGTGCAAACTGACACCAAAGTGCATGAACCTAATGATTTGATAATTTGATGACTGTTCAACACGAGTATCCACCAGTATGTATAAGTCCGAAAAGATGAAAAACATGATAGGTCCCCTTTAACAGTATCGTTGTGTACAGAATGTAACTGGACTGCTTAGTGGAAACATGGCTTTTGACAGAGAACGACTTTATATATATATTTAATCAAACATCTTGTTTTATATGTGTCAAGAACAGTTGGAAGGTTATTCATATTTGTAGGCTATGTATGGCCATACCAACATGGATATTTTCATAAAACGACACCTCCAGTGTTAAAACAATCTCCATCAACCTAAGTGTTGTTTCAAAACAATGTATGTCCACACAAAAACCCTTTCCCAGGCTACAATGTACATTTTGTCCAATCACACGCCCAAAAAATGCTAGTCTTGATCATCCTTCTATCCATTTTCTACCGCATGTCCCTTTTGGGGTCGCAGGGGGTGCTGTAGCTTCTCCCAGCTGCATTCGGGCAGAAGGCGTGGTACACCCTGGACACTAGGGCCAATTTAGTGTCGCCAATCAACCTATCCCCAGGTGCATGTCTTTGGAGGCAATATAGCGGTATATTAGATGTGCAATAACGAGTATATTCAACGTCAATGCACACTTACATGAGCCCAGCAAACATCATGAATGTTTTTTTTTGTTAATCGCCTGTGCTTGTCTGAAATGAAACAACACACAATAGTACATCACTTCTTCTGTTGTTAAATGGGGTTTAAGAAAAAAGATAATGTTGCACATTTTACAGAATATCTGTTTTTGTGTGGACATGATCTTAGTCTTGATCCTATAGTTCTTTATAGACTGACAATAAGGGCAGCTACAAATGCCACCATGAATGAGCATCATGGCAACAGGGTTTAAATAGTGTCTTTTTTAGGGCCACAATGAGAAACATACGAGAGAAAACAAATGACAAATCTAAGAATGTAATATAGGTTAGAATTTCCATCCAAGTAACCCCGGTAGACTGAAAATTACTTACTGAGGTCATCATGCATCCCAAATTCACACTGCCCCTTCATCATTTTTACACAACCTTGCACGAATGCTACAGACCTATCCCTCAATAGCATGCCAGTGTGGGGCCAGTACCCAGGCTTTCATCTCTCTGAGGACCAATAAAAGTCACTGTGTTGACACAACAGACCTTTTCTCCTGGGCCAAGCCCAGTGATCATCTACACTGTGCAGTTCTCTCCAGCTATTTTATCATTACTGAATGATGGAACGCAGGAAGAAAAACATGTCTAATATGAATGTCGGTGGGAAAGTGAGAGAGAAAAATAACTCAAGATATGGAGAACAATTCACTTCAACAATATTATTGGCTATTAAAACACACGCCTGTATGTAGAAGCTAACAACTCACAGACTTCTTAGACATGGAGTCCAACATAATAGAATTGAGGAAGAACAAGTACCTAAAGGAGCAAAGATGACATTTAAACATGAGAGGCTGCAACGCACATAAATAACTGCGAACACTGCAACTAAGTGTTCCCTCATTAACATCTTTATTCCCAGGCCAGGCCATGACCTCTGAACCCAAAGCACTGCTCAAAGCCAATGAATTCCTTCTGTGTAGCTAATGGCATGACTCCTCGATCTTGGTAGAAATGTTCTCCCCTCTGATAAGGACAACGATACCACTCTCGCATCAAACTAGCACAACTGCATCCAAAAGTAACACATTTTTGTATGTGTGGCGCCACAGCAAATCAATTATATGGTGATAAGTTATATGCTGCTTGTTTGGAAAGCACAGCCTGTGAGACTTCCCTAACGATCTTTTCCACGCTCCTGCGCTTGCACAGACTAAACCAATAACATATAAATGGAGCAGTCGTGGTCGAATGGTTAGGAAGTGCTGCCAGTGACTTAAAGGCTGCAGGCTGGATTCAATTGATTGACCTTGAGCTACTGTGCTGCATGGGTTATAAGCAGAGGTTGAATATATTATGCAAACATTTTGTCATTATAATAAAAGCATATTGATCTTAATACATAGTGGTACACACATTTACCCGCATCAAAAAAGCTTAATCATCCAATCTAACTTGTGTCATTCACCATACGCAACATTTATCTCAGCATTCAGCTTGTTCTCAAGCTTTTTCTTCTAATAGACACAAATATTTGAAAAACACTGATAGGAACTGCTTTTCAAGAGCTAGTTGTTTCAGGCCAATAATATAGCAACATGTTTCTTGCCAGAAATCTATGGTGGTAATTGAAAAACAAACAATCACGAGGGATATGAATATAAAACATTGGCAAGAAAGTGAGTGTTGAATTCTTCTTTTCTTTTTCTGTCTCACTTGACCATGAGTGATGATCCAGGTTAGCTAAAGAAGACTACCGGTAGAAACAATGCCATGCAGCTGTCTTTCTCCACAAGAGTGGGCCAGAAAAACAAACCCGTTTTTAAAGATTTACTGAAGGAGGCAACTCTTGAGGGCTTATTGTGTGAAGGGATTGACTGCTAAATATATCACTATCTAAAGCAGTTTCTCAAGATATGTGGTTTGTGAGCAAAGCGTTGGTAAACAATAACAGGTTTTATTTATAATAGAATAACCATCATACGAGGAGTATGAGTAAGAAAATCAAAGTTCCATCTCCAGGTGATCTCGGAACAAAAGATCGAAAGAAGCCATAGGTTTTTGAACGCTTCATTGCAAGCTTTGTTAAAAGCTAAGAAGCATGTAGTAGAGAGGCTGAAACAATAAGGCTGAAGTAGTGCAAAGCATGCCAAGAGTTTATAGTCTGCTCTGAGTGGTTGGAGTACTGAAAAGAGGGCTCATGGGCCACATTGAGCTGCTGTCATATGTCTGAGAGGAGAGACGGTCTTTCGACTAGGACATTAAGCAGCTAGGAAGGGCTGGTTGGTTAGGAACTGAAAAGAAGAGGCCTAAGCATGGAACCGCTACACTATTAAAGCAGCATTCCTTGCTTAGATAATGGACCCTTAAAAGTTTTAAAAGGGGGATAAAAATGTCAGCGTATGGAAAGGAGAATGGGAAAGGAGCTGAACCGGATTTGGTGAGGCTGAGTGCGACACAGATGGTCACACTGAGTGACCAACTAGCCAGTGGGTCAGAAATCATCCATGAGCTACTGTTCACTATGCTGTGTGAGCGCTTCTAAAAGTTGTGTTTAAGATGGTGGTGTAACTCCTTTTTTTAGAGGTAACAGAAAGCAATAGGCTGGATATAAGTTGCTCCTAAATTTGAAAGGAGTTCTATTATTCAAAACCAACTTGTCATACCCGTTGACTCCTGTTTTTGTATATCTGGGATTTCCATAAGTCCTGAAAATGTGAAATCAAACCATAGAGGCATGGCAGAGATTTTTACAAAACAATCTTGCTTTCTTGAGTCTTGAGATATTTGAGACTGAAGTGGCGTATTTTACCTTTGTTACGTAAGCAGATATCTCCATATACAGGACTGTCTCAGAAAATTAGAATATTGTAATAAAAGTCCTTTATTTTCTGTAATGCAACTAAAACATGGAAATGTCATACATTCTGGATTCATTACACATCAATTGAAATATTGATGTGTGTTTCATCAAGTCCAGAGTCAATGCAGCTGTGTACCAAGAGATTTTAGAGCACTACATTGAAAAGCTCTATAGAGATGATGATTTAATTTTCCAGCATGATCCAGCAGTGCCAAAACCACCAGTAACTGGTGTACTGACCATGGCATTACTGTCCTCGATTGGCCTGCCAACTCCCCTGACCTGAACCCCATAGAGAATTTTTGGGGTATTGTGAAGAAGAAGCTGAAAGACACCAGACCCAATAATGCAAATGAGCTAAAGGCCGCTATTGAAGCATCCTGGGCATGCATAACACCTCAGCAATGCCACAGGCTGATTGCCTCCATGCCACGCCACATTGGTGCAGTAATCCGTGCAAAAGGATTCCCAACCAAGTACTGAGTGCATTAATTGACATTTTCAAATGTTTGATTTTGTTTTGCTGTTATAAATCTTTATTTTTTACTTGGTCTGAGGAAATATTCAAATTTTTTGAGGTGGGATTTTCGAGTTTTTTTAAGCTATATGCCATAATCAGCAATATTAAAATAATAAAATGCTTGTAATATTTCAGTTGACGTGTAATGAATCCAGAATGTATGACATTTTCATGTTTTAGTTGCAATACAGAAAATAAAGGACTTTATCACAATATTGTAATTTTCTGAGACAGTCCTGTATGCCGCAGGTTTACCCAAAGAGCTTTGCGTGAATCCGCCCTTTTTATTTAGTTGTAGTTCAAAGTTGTAGTCAATAAGTCTAGGAAGACTTCGGCAGTTTATTTTTTTAAATATTTGTATTTATTTATTATGGGACAGCATGGCTCAGTTAGTACAGCGGCTGTGTTAGCAACTTGAGTTCCAGGTTTCCATTCCAGCTTCCGCAATCCTAGTCACTGTCATTTAGTCCTTGGGCAAGACACGTTACCCTTGACATCACTGATTTAAACGTAGCTTAAATGTAGATAATGGGTTTTTATGATGTAAAGCGCTTTGAGTCTCTAGAGAAAAAAAGCGCTTTATAAATATAATTCACTTAATTTCACTTTTAACATGTCCTGTCCAGCCACTGACGTACATCATATTGTTGATGTAGATGCCGATATCTGCTGTACAGAATTACTTTGCAAAAGAGAAGTGTGGGATACTTCTCTTTTTGCCTTATTTTTTATTTGAGTTTATGAAATGGATTTATTTAGTGTTTGGCGCAGTTGAACTGGAGCAGGAGGGGATAGAAAGAATATTAAAAAAAAGAAAACAGGGAGAAATTGTGGGGACAAGATTAGCTACTTTTTGAAGGAGTAGCTTTTCCTGTAGTTTAGGTACTTTTAGACCCATGTAGCTTGTAGCTTACATCAAAGCTGCAAGCTACAAAGAGAGAAAATGGACTGCGAATACAATAACCTGTATGAATGAACACATCCATACAAGTCGTAGATGTCGTTGTGGTTTGTGCAGCCCTTTGAGACGTTTGTGATTTAGGGCTGAATAATAATAATAGGGATTGACAGATTGATGGCTCTTTCTCAATTCTGATAAAGACAATATCCATGAAAATTGGTTGGTGTTCACTTGATGAGCAACAATTGGCTAAGGTTAGGGCGAAACATTACAGACTGGCCGATCATAGGCAAGATAAGGCGGGTCATCGACACCTGGAAGCAAAATCATCACAGCCACGCACTCATGTCACATGACGATGAGGGAGTCAGAGACACAGGGACGTTTCAAAAAAAGGGATTCTCTGCCGCAGATTAGATTTTTTATTTGGTGATAAAGACGACGTCCAAGAAACCCACAATAATGCATGTCCTTGGCCATATTTAGACAAATGTATGCATTTAGAGAAAACAATGCCCAAAAGCTTAGTTTTAAACTGTTTAAACCAAACCATAAGATACAACTGAACTGCTCTCTTCATTTAAGACTTCCCTTACAAATTTAGAAACACAGTTGAGTTGAGTTCATGAAATGTTTTAATGCACATTACCATTACCAATTGTTCCCAAACAACACACAAGTCAGTGTTTTATTGGTCAAGATATAGATAGATGCTGTTTTTTTGACAGTAGGCAGAGAAAATGAATACCATTATAAGGGTGGGCCAAAGAAAAGGCAAACACAAGTATAACCCATTTACCAATTTAAAATAAATACATACTGTGGGGTGCAGGGATTTCTAGAGGTAGTTGTAGGGTGTCCCCAGCTAAATGACAGATAGTTAATAGTAATGGACCATTATTGGGTCCATTTGTACACACTCAGTTACATT
The DNA here is from genome assembly GCF_033978685.3 of Nerophis lumbriciformis. NCBI lineage: Eukaryota > Metazoa > Chordata > Actinopteri > Syngnathiformes > Syngnathidae > Nerophis > Nerophis lumbriciformis. The sequence goes on along the minus strand of NC_084548.2, from coordinate 49,408,495 downwards.
AACATCGATATTATACATGTAGGCCCATAGATAGAAATGCCGTTAAATGTAGCTTTGATTTAGCAAGCTACTTTTGCCATGTAGCTTGTAGTGTAGCGTGCTACAATTCACCGGAAACCAAAAATAAAAACAAAGAACTAGTTATTGAAATAGATAGTAATAACACAGAAATGACAATGATCATTATTGCACTACAAAAGACAAGCGGTAGGAAATGGATGGATGGATGGAAATGGAGCAATAGAAACACCAATAGAAATAACTCTATTGATAATAAATAGTAAGAGTTACCTCTATTACCAAGCAACAACTTGAATTACAAAAGAACAGACAACATATGGGGGCGGGGTAGAGGAGCGGACACCATTAACTTTGGTAAAAATAGTACCGGTACCAAAATGTATATCGATACTTTTCTAAATAAAGGGGAACACAAAAAATCTTATGGTACATTAAACATATGTTTCTTTTTTGCAATTTTGTGTTTGAATAAAATAGTGAACATACGAGACAACGTGTCTTTTAGTAGTAAGTAAACAAACAAAGGCTCCTAATTTAGCTGCTGACGTATGCAGTAACATATTGTGTCATTTTCCATTCTATTATTTTGTCAAAATTATGAGGGACAAGTGGTAGAAAATGAATTATTAATTTACTTGTTCATTTACTGTTAATATCTGCTTACTTTCTCTTTAAACATGTTCTATCTACACTTCTGTTAAAATGTAATAATCACTTATTCTTCTGTTGTTTGATACTTTACATTAGTTTTGGATGAGACCACACATTTGGGTAGCAATCCGATACCAAGTAGTTACAGGATCATACAATGGTCATAATTTAAGTCTTCATGTGTCCAGGGACATATTTCCTGAGTTTATAAACATAATATAATTTTTTTTTAAAGGAAAAAAGATTTAGTGATGCTAAAAAAATATTGATGTAATCATAGTAGTATCGACGAAATATGTTCTTGTACTTGGTATCATTACAGTGGATGTCAGGTGTAGATCCATCCATGGCGTTTGGGTGCGCAAAACCACACCAAGAAACATGGCACACTAAAGCGCCACGACAGATCGCATGCGGGAACCAGGCTCAGCAGGCCCTCACTGAGACAGGCATCCGGAAGGGGTGGGCAGCGGGACCCAGGGGACCTTGACACGCAGCCAGGGACCCCGACCCCTGTGGGGCAAGCCAACTTCAGGGGCAACCCCAGTCCCCAAAGCACAAAAGCGGTCGACGGGACCCAGAAGATCCGGACATGCAGCCCGGCCGCAGCAGCCCGGGACACCAACCCCTGCAGGGTTGCGGGGCAAGAAGGCTCCGAGGGCAAAGCCCCACAAGCCAACCCACACAACAATAATAGAAGCCGGCAAGTCCACCAACTCCGACTACAATAGCGGCCACCCCCTCGCACCGGACTCAGCAACCGCATGTGTCCGCACCACAAACAAACGGTAGCAAGGACAACCGCTGCAAAGCCCCTGAAGGCCAGCAGCACCGCACTACATCAAAGTGACCAAAAAGACGTGACCAACAACCACATGCCAACAAAACCATGTAGCTCAAGCAGGGCCAGTCCACTAGCCAGCCCAAACATCAACATGCAAACAAGAGACATCCAAACTTGCACAAAAACACCATCGCTTACACGACCGGGCAACAGCACCCATGTCAAACAAAAAGGCCATACAATGTTATCAATACAAACCCCACAGAGCAAAGCTGAAACAGACGGACACAGACACCACCCAACAGGAAACACACCCTCGCAACGCCACACAAACGAAACAACCAACCACCCAATCCACATCCATCCAAAAAATAACACTCCAAAACGTCACAAACCAAAACGGAAGAAGCCAAACACATCCAAGCACACAAACAAAAACACCATGGCCTCTATGAAGCAAGAAACAACACCCGATGTCCGCTCCGCCAAGAAAGCTCACTGCGCAGTCACTCAACACAGTCACCAAAAAAAAACAGAGACAGAACCCACGTCACCGCCCCCGGTCTGGATTTCATCCAGGCGCCTCTAGGAAATTAATTAGTTGCCCAGGGAGATCGGAATTATGTCAGTTGTTGTTTTGATTCCATAGACATGCTTTCCGAAACTATATAATCTAATAAAATATTTTTGTAAAGGTTTATACATAAATTATTTTTTGATTTCCAATTCAGGAGAATAGTTTTCTTGGCGATACCTCATGCATTGATGAGGACTTTTTTTTTTTGTATCAAAGTCAGTTGTGGAGCTCTCATCTAACAGGCAGAGTGAGGAGGAGGTAGAAAGAAGAATCTCTAAGGCTAGTGACAGGTTACCGCACACTCCGCACCAGAAGTTATTAACTGGAACACAGGACCACATTGAGTGTAAGTAGTTATTTATCGTCTTATCTGAACAGTGTACACAAATCTTAGTCAGCTAAACCAATTTTAAACATCCTTTGTGTAATATAAAGCATTTTGAACTGAATTAGTCGTAAATTAGGATTCTTATTTAGACAAGTAGTATTGAGGCATATTTCTTTCCAGAATTCTGTGTCACAGCTTGTGGATACATCTGAATTACATTTGGAAGTTGGATTTGTTGCATACTGTGTTGTAAGGTCTTTAAAGATAACACTTTTTTTCAATTGATGATATCTTCAAGGTATCTGACTCCCTAATCATGCCATGTTGGAAAGTTCAATGGTTTCTTGTTAAGCAGAAAATCAGGATTATTCCAAATAGGCGTAAATTGGCAGGGAGTGAAAGGGGAGCCACTTATTTGTTTTAAATTCCCACCAAGCTGTTAAGATAATGCGTAAAATAATATGTTTAAATCAGTTGTGTTTTCAAAGAATTTGGCTAAATAAGGGCATATTAGAAATTGAGATTTTCTGGCTGAATTATTGTTCAATATCTACCCATAAATTATTTAATAAATTGGGATTCATCCACTTTAATATGTATTGTAGTTTATTTGAAAGGAAGTAATGGGAACAAGAGTTCTAAACCCCCAAATGTTTTTTGTGTTTTAAGGCTTATTCACGTAGGTTTAGTTTTCCAAAGAAACTTATTGATGCGCCAATCTAGTGATTTAAACCAAATTGGAGAAGGTTCGGTGAGAATCCACTAAAAAAAGATAATTAGCCCTCGGCAAGACCTTTTTATATATATATATATATATATATATATATATATATATATATATATATATATATTAGGGCTGTCAAACGATTAAAATGTTTAATCGTGATTAACTGCATTTTGTTCATTGTTATCTCAAAATTATTTGTGATTAATCGCAGATATACATAATTTTTCATCATTAATAAGTGTACCCTAGACAGATCATTTTACATTTTTAACACTATGACAATTAATTTGCTCTAATGAAATGTATTTGAAACTTTATGCATGTATATGAACAGCTCAACACAAAAAGGACAAGCATGATTTAATGACTATAATTTAAATAAAATGCCTACCGGTACTGTGTGTTGGTGTTTTGCTAGATTTTGTATTTTGTAGAAATACATAATTTTTATTCCTGCTTTAGGAGCTCTTGCATTCAGAGGAGGAGCTACATGTCCATGTTTAAAAAACAGTTTGACACATAAATAACACAAAATGTGAATTGTTATGATTATGCTTTGATTTTCGAAGATGTTTGGTAATATCCATCCATCTATTTTCTACCGCTTGTCCCTTCTGGAGTCACAGTGAGGCTGCGGCCTATCCCAGATGTAATCTGTGATACCGAAATAAATGCTTCTGATATTCTGTACATTAAATGTTGTACAAGTTAATGGTGTTCATATTTCTGCATGGCAATGTTTGAACCTTCCCTATTAATTAATAAAATGTAATATTCATCTTGCTAATCATTCTGTAATTGACGACGCGCATTTTAATTACCTATTCTGTGTTATATGTGTTTTATGTTGCACGATTGCACCATGAAAAATTCCTAGTTTGTGAACCTGTTCTCAAACAATGGCAATAAAAACTATTCTGATTCTGATTCTGATAACCATGCGACCCCCCCAACCGAAACAGAACTAAGGGAATCCTAAACTTAAACAAAACATGATCCGGGCAACGGATCATCCAGATATTTATTTCGCTTAATCGATCGATCATCAAATATATCAAAATAATATTCAATTATTTGTATAGTAACATAGTTGCAATTGTTTAGCAAATTTTTTCAACATAAAAACACTGAACTACACAATGCAGTGTTATTTTTTTAGTTTTGCACAAAATAAAACCTGGATTGATGTACTGCTTTCTTTATCCATCTGGAAAATATGTGATGAGAGTCCATGGAGGCAAATAAGGCAATTAAGTTCAAAACAAATAAGCAAAAGAGGATGGAGGAAAAAGAAAGACTTTTTTTTTCAAAAGTATTAAACTACAAATGAAAGTGAAGCAACAACTTTACATTAACATTACAAAGTAGAGTACGAGGAACCGAGCTGATTATGATAACTATTGCAATTTGCAACCTATTCCTATACAGTAGACTTTTTACCTGGAGCAGATGTAGAGGATGATGATGTCGCTATTATCGTCACCAAATCGTCACTCGTGTTGTTGGCTGCGGCCAAGTCGCTAAAGGTTCAAATGCAGGAGTTGCAGCCGTACATCAAACTTGGCTGCACTCTTCAGCCATGAGAAAAATGCTGTGTTTAACCAGGTGCTTCTTCAGATTGGAAGTATTGATTGATTGATTGATTGAAACTTTTATTAGTAGACTGCACAGTTCAGTACATATTCCGTACAATTGACCACTAAATGGTAACATCCGAATAAGTTTTTCAACTTGTTTAAGTCGGGGTCCACGTAATCAATTCATGGTACAAATATATACTATCATCATAATACAGTCATCACACAAGTTAATCATCAGAGTATTTACATTGAATTATTTACATTATTTACAATCCGGGGGGTGGGATGAGGAGGGTTTAGTTGATATCAGCACTTCAGTCATCAACAATTGCATCATCAGAGAAATGGGCATTGAAACAGTGTAGGTCTGACTTGGTAAGATATGTACAGCGAGCAGAGAACATAGTGAGTTCAGATAGCATAAGAACAAGTACCGTATTTTTCGAAGTATAAGTCGCACCTGCCGAAAATACATAATAAAGAAGGAAAAAAACATATATAAGTCGCACTGGAGTATAAGTCGCATTTTTGGGGGAAATTTATTTGATAAAACCCAACACCAAGAATAGACATTTGAAAGGCAATTTAAAATAAATAAAGAATAGTGAACAACAGGCTGAATAAGTGTATGTTATATGAGGCATAAATAACCAACTGAGAACGTGCCTGGTATGTTAACGTAACATATTATGGTAAGAGTCATTCAAATAACTATAACATATAGAACATGCTATACGTTTACCAAACAATCTGTCACTCCTAATCGCTAAATCCCATGAAATCTTATACGTCTAGTCTCTTACGTGAATGAGCTAAATAATATTATTTGATATTTTACGCTAATGTGTTAATAATTTCACACATAAGTTGCTCCTGAGTATAAGTCGCACCCCCGGCCAAACTATGAAAAAAACTGCAACTTATAGTCCGAAAAATACGGTATATACATTAGAAATACATTTGATTATTTACATTTGGTTATTTACAATTCCCCCCACTTGCCTTGATTTAGGCGTCACAAAAGCAGAGAGCATAATATGCATCAGTATCGCATTTGGAAAAGAAGAGCCACACTTTAGAGCGTTTTCTATTTGTCATAGTTGGGTTTTTGTCACGAAACATTGATAGGAAATCGCCTGTTTTCCTCTCAAGTGCTAGCAAGTACTCGACACTCCCAAGTGCTAATTGAAACAGAAGTGACGTCACGCGCAACCCAAGCACCGAAAACATGGCACCGCTGGATCTTACGTGAATTGGTGACCCGTAGTACTGGCTGGTTTCGGTCGGTGCCAAAAAAAAGTGCCCATCCCTTTTGAGAAAGCATGATTGTAGTATAGGACATTTTCATTTTGTAAATGTAGATAAACTGGATGTATAGAGTAGCGTTTTTATTTTGAAGCCGGAAACATGATTGGTTTGAGAAAGTGTCTTGACATGTTTTGATGTTGGATCGACTGTTTACAAAAAAAAAAGTGTCCTTTCGACATCCTGCTGACCGTCTTTCATTTCTGTTGAGCTTTTATGTCATCTTACTTACTAAATCAGTCACAGTAACAATCTAAATGTTATGTTATCACCTTAACTGTAGTCTGAACTCTGAAGTGAAGCACCACCCACTGAACAGCAGCAGGCGTTAGCTGCAGGGATGTCGCCTCTTCTCATGACGAAAAATAGTACTTTTTTGTCGGGAGAACAACTTGCCATGACTTTGAACCTGATATTTTCATTCTTTTGTCCATTTCTGCTTGCTTGTGGCTCATCAGTAGCAAGTGAACTGCAGCCAAGTTCCCCCCGCTACGGTACAGCCCTAGGGTCAAACAGGACACGTTTGCGTTAATTGCCCGTTAAAAAAATGAGTGCCGTTATTGAAATGTATCGTTAACATGTTATTATCGCGTTAATTTTGACAGCCCTAATAAATATATATATATATATATATATATATATATATATATATATATATATATATATATATATATATATATATATATATTTTAGGGCTGCAAATCTTTGGGTGTCCCACGATTCGATTCAATATCGATTCTTGGGGTCACGATTCAATTCAAAATTGATTTTTTTCGATTCAACGCGATTCTCAATTCAAAAACGATATTTTCCCGATTCAAAACGATTCTCTATTCATTCAATACATAGGATTTCAGCAGGATCTACCCCAGTCTGCTGACATGCAAGCAGAGTAGTAGATTTTTGTAAAAAGCTTTTATAATTGTAAAGGACAATGTTTTATCAACTGATTGCAATAATGTAAATTTGTTTTAACTATTAAATGAACCAAAAATATGACTTATTTTATCTTTGTGATAATATTGGACACAGTGTGTTGTCAAGCTTATGAGATGCGATGCAAGTGTAAACCACTGTGACACTATTGTTCTTTTTTATTTTTATAAATGTCTAATGATAATGTCAATGAGGGAATTTAATCACTGCTATGTTGAAATTGTAACTAATATTGATACTGTTGTTGATAATATTATTTTTGTTTCAATACTTTTGGTTTGTTCTGTGTCATGTTTGTGTCTCCTCTCAATTGCTCTGTTTATTGCAGTTCTGAGTGTTGCTGGGTCGAGTTTGGATTGCATTGTTATGGTATTGCTGTGTATTGTTTTGTTGGATTGATTAATTAAAAATAAAAAATAAATTAAAATAATAAAAAGAATGAAAAAAAAAATAAATATATTAAAAATAAATTAATTCAAAATCGATTTTTAAAAAATGAGAATCGATTCTGAATCGCACAACGTGAGAATCGCGATTCGAATTCGAATCGATTTTTTCCCACACCCCTAATATATATATATATATATATATATATATATATATATATACACATGTACACATATATATATATATATAAATATATACATACATATATATATATATATACATATATACATATAAGTGTATATATATGTATATATATATATATGTATATATATATACTGTATATATATTGTCCAGGGTGTACACCGCCTTCCGCCCGATTGTCGCTGAGATAGGCTCCAGCGCCCCCCGCAACCCCGAAGGAAATAAGCGGTAGAAAATGGATGGACATACTCAAGTTGTTTTAGATGGCTTTGAAGGCTACAATGGTGACTCCCATTAAACACATCTTTTTATAAAAAAAAAAAGTCATCTTTGGAATCCACCCTAAAAAATTACATGTGTTATTGTCGCCTATAATGATTGTGAATGACAGGCAACAAATCCAAAAAAGTGCAGTTCCCCTTAAAGTGTTTTTTATCCTTTTTACAATTTTTTTCTGACTTTGTGAGTGCAATATGAGTCCAAAATAAGCAATGTGTGGTTTGAAACATTCAGAACGTATCCACAGCGTTGTCCATACTGCCTTCCTCCTCAACTGCTGCAAATTCCTATTCCTAATCATTGTAGCAACCTGGCTGTTAAAGTTAAGTAGTTTTGTGATTTCAAACGGAGAGTGCACCTAAGGGCTAGTGACAGTGTGTTTGAGTGTAACCAGGGCAGCTGTGTAAGGAGGACAGTACAGCTTTTTGTTGTTTTTTTGGCTTTCTTAATTAAGGGATAGTCCACCACCGCCGAGTCATGTTTGGTTGATTACACTACTATATAGCACTTTATATTGTGGTCTCAGTGTAAAAGAGTTTACAGATTTTTACTAAAATGGGGACTTTTATTAAAGCTGGAACCCATTATTCATGTTTATATTGTTTCTTATAGAAACAATTGCTTCATTAAGAACAAACTTTTCTATTGATGAACCCTGGTCCAGAACCAATTAAGTTCTTAAATTGAGGTTCCATTGAAATGTAATAAAACTAAATTAAATCACTCTATGTAGAGATGCATGAAAGAAACCATTGATATTACATTTTATTAAACCATTATCCCAATCAATCAAATAGAAATCTGGTTTGTTGCCCTTGGAGTTGCTTTATTGTAAAGTGGAACTGGATTAGCAATGTGAGCAATTGCTGCGAATTTGATTTGCTAATTTGAAGGTGACCACTATAGTAGCAAACACAAATGTTTGACTGGTTTGAATATAAACTGATACAAAAACATGTCATCATTGACAAAATCCATTATGCATAGTCATAAAAGGTCTAGATTATTGTGTGTGTGACAATCATTGGTACTTTAACTTTTTTAACTTTTGAATGCAAAGATTCTCAAACTGTGGTACGTGTACCACTGGTGGTACGCGGGCTCCATCTAGTGGTACGCCAAATAATCACTTGATTAATATATAGTGTTCTTCCCTATATTTAAACATATTGTTACTGTTTAAACTGTGGTCAAAAATATTAAATATGCTTATTAAATACAATTTCTGCCTTGTTTTTAATGAATACTTAAGCCTACTTTGCTACTGTATTTTAATGTTTCTTTATGGTGAAACTTGGAGAGCCAAGTTATTTTCTAAAGTGGTACTTGGTGAAAAAAATTTGAGAACCACTGGTGTAATGTTTATACACTATATGACCTCACCGGTGAACCTATTTAAGTATATTGTGGATGAGCGCTATAATGCGTCGAATAGGATTGACACAGATGTATTTGCATAATGTATGGATCCTACATATGAGTGTTCTTGTCCATCTGTGACAAAACAGTAGCTCAGCACCTGCTGGGGATGTCACCCCTCTCAGCCTCACTCTCATACTGTATCAGGGTCACCTTGCTGAGCAGTCCCAAAGGACCCACCCCCAACAATCGTGCCCCCCCCCCCCCCCCACAAAGTTGTAGAGGTACAATATGTTATTGTAGAGCCACATTCTTTCCCAAATCAAAACAGGACAGACAGCTGAATATGTCTCCGTAGAACTTCATCTGGCTCGCCGGTTATAGCTTTGACAGCCAAGTGTTAGTGGAAAAAACCCACTGGCACAGAGGCCATCCACAGCAGCGTGCTGGTCTGGCCAGCCTCGGGATTCAGCCTTCATATGAAAACCACAAGCAAAAGGGATGTCCGTCTAAAATGAGATCCAGCGACCTCAGTGGCAAGGCAGTCAGCATTTGCTCAAAGTCAAGCCACCGATGTATATTTGTTCAAGGGTGGTGGGGTAGCGGGGGCATGGGAGTGGACAAAGAGGAAGGATGATGGGAAGATAATGTTGGAAAGACAGGGAGAAAGGGAGGAAAAACCTGATAGGAACCTGCCCTTTTGTGTGCTGCTGGGTTGACAGCAAAATCATTGGTTGCAACAAGGGCATAAGGCGTTCCATTCACTCCACTTCCCCAGAATAGGAAAAGAGCCTGGTTATACGGTTGGGCTGCAGAGCAATGGAGCAGGCACTTCTGCACTCGTAAAAACAGTTCGGTGGCAAACATGCAGACACGCTGAGAAGCAAAAGGGCACACATGACAGGGCTGTACAGTGGGACAACCGCATACAACTGGCTAGGGGGGAGTAAAGACAATTCCAAGGCCAAATAGGTAAAACAGCAAAAACAGCTGCCCAGGGAGGGCCCAATGTCATTTTTCTTTTCATTGGACACAGAGTCCATTTTGGCGCCCCTGCTACTGTCTTCGCTTTCTATCACTGGAAGAGTGAAAACTTTGCCATCCTCTGATGCATTGGATGGTTACTTAAAAAGAAAAGTCAATGCTTCAATCACCCTGTACCTAATTTCACACTAGCTGATGCAACTATTTATTATGGAATTTCATTGCATTTGTTGGAAAATTCCTCACATTGTTGCAGTTTTGGCTGGCCGACACAGAAAACACACATCCCAAAGCTGACACAACCCGGTCTGCGGTTAAATGTCATAAAAACATGTCGGAATGTGTCCCGGGAGGGGATAAAATAAAAGCTATTGAGTTTAAGCATGTTCACATTCGAATGTGGGAAAGAATAAGTGAGAGTCACCACACTGAGGAGCTAATGATAGTTGTAAACACGGGAAGACGTTTTCACTGACATTGTTAGCATTTCCTGGAAAGAAAAAAGTTTGGCTGGACAACAAAAAGGCTTACTTAAATCGAGACAATGTATAGTTATTTCCTCTCTAATGGCACAAAAATAAGCACTAGAACACTAAGGGTCTGATCTACTAAAGGTTTGCTTGTATTAAAACTTGTGCAAATTTGAGAGCACACGCAAAGCTGACCCACTGAACTTGTGTTCAGAGGATTCCGTCTCTTAAGTGAGCAAAATAAGAAGCGCAATCCATTTAGCATGTCTGTCTGAATTAATATGCAATATATAAGCTGATCATCAAGCTGCCCACAATATTAGAAAGAGAAGAAGAACACTTGATAATTTGGCACACGCATTGTGATTTATCAAGATCGAAACTGTTCTGTTTTGTGTCTATTACTAGTACGTCTACAAAGGACGTGCAAATTGACAGTTGCGCAGAAATGGCTGTGAGAAAGGAGTCGATCATGCTGCAGCTCTGTCCTATGTATGCTTGTCAGCATATTGGACTGTCAAAAATAAAAAATATTAGACATATTGTCAATTCAGCAATATCATTATATAATTTCATAGCTGCTGGATGACTTAAGGGGCTGATTAAAACAAATTCAATTGATGCGTTTTGTTGTCTGTTGGCTTTTTTTTTTTTGCCGTAATTTTTTTTTTAGGTTATATATTATCAATCAATCAAAGTGCATTCATATAGCCCTTAATCACAAGTGTCTCAAAGGGCTGCACAAACCACAACGACATCCTCGGCTCAGATCCCACATCAGGGCAAGAAAAAACTCAAACAGCCAGGCACGCTGAGAACCAAAAGAGCACACATGACAGGGCTGTACAGTGGGACAACCGCACACAACTGGCTATAACATGTTATTATTATAATACATCTATGAAAAAGTGTCTTGCAATGTTGCAGTGTAGTGATGGTGCACAGCCTTTTCCCAGTACGCGCAGTCATCATACTACAAATAGTTTCTGTTATTTAGATTACAATTTTATATTGCAGAAATGGTGTGGCAGATTATACATGTGTGCTGCTGGTGTGACAGTATGTCAATTTAGTTACTAGTAGAATACAGTGATTGTAAGTAGCAAAGTAAGCTCTTGAGTTGTATTACTATGTCATTTTATATTCGCAAATGTTTATTGTTAATGACAACAGTAAAGCACCGTTATTTGTATGATATGGAGCTAATTAGGGGTGTGGGAAAAAATTGATTCGTATTCGAATCGCGATTCTCACGTTGTGTGATTCAGAATCGAATCTCATTTTTTTTAAATCGATTTAAAAAAAAAATAGTTTTAATTTTATTTAAAAAAAATAATAATAATTTTATTTTTTTTAATTAATCAATCCAACAAAACAATACACAGCAATACCATAACAATGCAATCCAATTCCAAAACCAAACCCGACCCAGCAACACTCAGAACTGCAATAAACAGAGCAATTGAAAGGAGACACAAACACGACACAGAACAAACCAAAAGTAGTGAAACAAAAATGAATATTATCAACAACAGTATCAATATTAGTTACAATTTCAACATAGCAGTGATTAAAAATCCCTCATTGACATTATCATTAGGCATTTATAAAAAATAAAAATAAAAAGAACAATAGTGTCACAGTGGCTTACACTTGCATCGCATCTCCAATATTTTCACAAAGATAAAATAAGTCATATTTTTGGTTCATTTAATAGTTAAAACAAATTTACATTATTGCAATCAGATGATAAAACATTGTCCTTTACAATTATAAAAGCTTTTTACAAAAAACTACTACTCTGCTTGCATGTCAGCAGACTGGGGTAGATCCTGCTGAAATCCTATGTATTGAATGAATAGAGAATCCTTTTGAATTGGGAAAAAATCATTTTTGAATCGAGAATCGTGTTGAATTGAAAAAAAAAAAAAGATTTTGAATCGAATCGTGACCCCCAAGAATCGATATTGAATCGAATCGTGAGACACTCAAAGATTCACAGCCCTAGAGCTAATGTTATTGTAATGCCAGCATTAATAAGAGCCATTGTAGTACTGGACGGCTCCAGCATTGTGCTGGGAGCTATACTCGAGGACACCTGCAGTCATTACAGACGTGAGCAGAACAAAGTTGTGTCCTCGTATCTGTATACTCAAACATCTCCCTTCTCAGGTACAAGTGTCTTTATGTAAATCGTTTTACCCCCGAATGTATCTTTATAGTGTTTAAATAGGTTTGAAGGAATATATTTTTATGATATGTGTCTTTTCAGTCGACAGGCTTTACACATGACCAAGCTAATGCTAAAGCTAATTGCACTGCTGATGACGAAGCGGACGCTAAATGCATCAACAGTGTTAAATATATAGAAAGGTACTGTGCGTAGTTAATTATTAATCTGTGTATATTGCTGATGAAATGTGTATTTACTACAGTTTCTGGGACTAATTCAGTGTAGTTTGTTTAATATTAAGGACTGGTAAGTGACTTTTGTTACTAAAACAATATAGGCTTACTGTATTGGGTGAACCTTTGTATTTACTTGTTGAGACGTCTTCCAATACTGTTACACTAAGGAAAAGTCTATTAGTGCAAAGAACAGGAAAACCTACTCGATTATTTGAATGTAAAATCCGTATGATAATACTGGAGTGCATTTTATGTTTGTTGCAATACTGTGTACTTGTACATGTTTGGTGTTTGATTTGCTGGCAGTCAATACAGACGTGAGCAGAACGAAGTTGTGTCCACGTATCTGTATACTCAAACATCTCCCTTCTCAGGGCGATTACACTGGCGCAACATAGCAAAACACCACAGGTTGGAGAGCATGACACATTAAATGTAGAGCGAAATGAGTGTTGCCAAGGGCGCATAATACTTGTATCACAAGCAAAATCCTACTTTAAATAGGGTGGTCTGCGCCACTTTTGCACTTGTTATCAATTGTACACGCAGTCTTAGTAGATCACACACAACGCGCACACTACGGGTCTGATTTACTAAGATCCAAACACCAAGCGCTAAACAGCGTGTGGAAAAAAAAATAGCATGTACTATGAGTGGCTGTGTTTCATGTGATCTACTAACACTGCGTGTGCAATTGAAAAGTGGTGCAGACTGCCTTATTTATATGAGGATTTTGCGTGCATGCTGGGTTTTTACCATGTAAGACAATAATTTTCTGCTCATTCATGTTATCATGCTCCTACTAAGTGGGATGTATTGAACCGACGGCACACATCTCTAACCTGTAAAACCTTTTCTGAATTTAATCTAGACAACAGAAACATATGCACGCTGACACTGCGTAGGCAAGGTTGTGGATCGCATCACCAACACACTTGTGCGTCTGGAATGACTCAAACGCAAGTAAATGCACAATGAAAGACATATGTTCATGTAAGAGATACATCATAGTAATGTATTTCCTAAATAAAAAATAAATAAAAACTTTTTAAAAAATGCCTGCAGACACCAGAACGCATCAATTGAAGTCCTTTGACTCATTAGTCATCCAGCAGGCAAAACAATTATAAAAGGAAATTGCAGAATAGACAATGTGTCTAGTATTTTAAATTTCTGACCGTCCAAAATGTTGACACACACTTAACGGAGGATTCTCGTCTGTATATCTTCTGTCTGTGCAGCACTGAACCTCCAAACGTGTACGGAACTGTCACTTTGCATGTCCTTCTGACACGTGCTAAAAAACCCTGCAAAATACTGCTTCCAAAACTGTGATGAGTGTTGATGAATCACATTGTGCTTGCTAAATACCGTATTTTTTGGACTATAAGTCGCAGTTTTTTTCATAGTTTGGTCGGGCTCCACTGCGATTTATATATGTTTTTTTCCTTCTTTATTATGCATTTTCGGCAGGTGCGACTTATACTCCGGTTCGACTTATACTCCAAAAAATACAGAAGCTGTATTTACATTTTCTCCTCACAGTATTGTGGGTGTTTTGATGATCAGCATGTATTTTGCATATTAATGAAGTAAGCGAAGCAAAATGGATTGCACGCCTTATTCGGCTCCCTTAACAGACGCAATCGACTTTGCACAAGTTTAGTAGATCAGCAAATGTATGTACACTGTTTGCCACGAGGTATTTGGCTCTTGGTATATCAGGCCCTGTATTTGCTGTAGTTCAGCTGCAAGGATCACAAATGACTATTCATGACAATTTTTTTTTCAAATAAAGCAATTTATTCTGCTTGACTGACATTGACTGGTTCTTGTTTGTCGACATGGGCACTTTGAGGACTTGAGTGAATTGGCTAATTTGCATTTTCTCATACCAGTTTCATTCCAGCAGTGACAGGTGACAATAACGCTTTAGGGATTTGACACAATCAATCATTTTTCTTTCGCTCTGGATACATATTGCAATGTCATCATCAGCTGGTGCGAATTTTCACACTTCTTTCCGCTATTTCTCATCTTGACACGAAATGCTGGCCGGACTTACCGCCACATCCATGGTCAGAATGACAGGACATTTGCTCCAGAGGAGTTAACGACAAATATTTCATCCCTACTTGAACTTGCTCTAACTACTGTACTGTGTGGCACCATTATGCAAATAAAAATACCGCATTTCAATGGTATGTATAAGTCATACGTTGGGGGCGGTATATTAACTACTATAACTATTCATCACCGCACACTTCAGGTAATTTTCCTACTGGACATTTGTAAATTTGTACAACAAAAATGATGCATGTGTGGGTTGCCTGAGAGTAAAATGTGAAGGATCCAGTCTCCCACACCAAGAAGACATGTGTTGTAGGGTCCTTTTATCGTCCCATATAAGGTGAACAATAAATCCAATGCAAAGCAATGGACTGTGGAACCCTTCTTGACCTAAATGTCATTCTTATCAACCACAAAGCACCTTGGCTGGCCTTTGAAATACTTGATTTCTTCACAGTGGAGAAATGTTTGGGCATAATAAATGAACTGTAACATTTTGGCCAGCCAGACCATGAAACCTTCATTTGGCTAGAGTTATTCTTGTTCAGGGCAGGGGCCAGGGGCAAGTCTAATAACAGACAGGCCAGCAGCAACCTTGTCATTAGCTGAGAGGCTAGCAGACCCCTGCTGCATAATTGGCACAGTCTCAATGCTAAAAAGGGTTTGCTAACAGGCTGAAGAAAACAGCCTGGGCGCACAGTGTCCAGCTCGCCACCATCTCCCCATAATATCCGTAAAAAAAAGGAAAGTTGGTGTCTTTTTAACGGGAACAATAAAACCCACGATCAAATTGCACCCGCAGGGTTGAGAGGAAACCCCGCAGATTTTAAGGAGCACTGAACTTTGAGCTACTTAGCTGGGAAATTAGATCACATTTCATTTTCTCAAATATTTATGTTTCTGGAACGTTTGGGAATAGAGGTGTGTGATGTATGCATCTCTTTAATGTGAGACAATTCCATACGTATCTAGATACATGGAGAGCAATATGATTTAGGAACAATACATTTCACAGTGTCACGATTTCGTTTTGTAGTATTTGATCCGATCTGATTTGAGGCAATATGATTCAACCTGCTGAAGTTCCTTATTTAAGATAGACTTAAATTATTATTATTATTAAAAATGTGGCACTTTTTATCTTCAAGTAAATATGCTTGACAAAAAATGTGTGTTGCTTTTGACATGACTTTCAGAACCATGTTATTGTGTTAATTACACTTAAAGAACTTTGGAAAGCCCATCTCTCCATCAGAACAGAATTAATATTACATTTTCACTCCTGGCACAAATTGACCTCATCTTGTATTTCATTAAACAGATTTGGCATGCATTTGTCGCTAAAATGCTGTGGACTTGATATCTTGTACTGTATTTATCATGTCCCGAAAGCACTTATTCTCAACACTGTACGGTCTAAAATATTTCTAATATTAAAATGGGCTAGTCCTTCCTGAGGAAATACTCAGCTACAGCTGAGTGTAGGTCAAGATTTGACTGAAAGAACCTTTGAATAGCCGTTTTTTTCCCCTGTTGCCTTTGACTAGCTTTCTAATAGATGTTTTTTCCAATGTCTTATCACCAGGTGTGTGTTGAGATTAATCGAGTTACCGCTGTAGTGCTGTATTTTAGTATTTGCATATAATATAGACTTTGTATATTGCAACAATGTCATCAAATTATGTTTAGGGCATCCCAAAACTCTCTACCATCCAATATACAGAACCTATTCCAGGATAGAGATGCTCACCATAGTTACAGTCTAAGAGGAAACAACAAATTATATTTTCCTAAATTTAGAACAACTTTAAAATCAATGTGCATTTTAGTGCGTGGAGTCAGTTTGTGGAATAACTTAGGGGACGAGTTAAAAACCTGTTCTAACATGATTCAATTTAAAAGACTGTTTAAAAAAGAAGTATTGAAGAAGTACGAGGAGGAAAGAGAGTGATGCCCTCAGCACAGAGCGATGAGAGAGAGGTGTATGGTCAGAGAGTGTTTGGGCCTGTGTGTGTGTGTGTGTGTGTGTGTGTGTGTGTGTGTGTGTGTGTGTGTGTGTGTGTCTGTGTGTGTGTGTGTGTGTGTGTATGTGTGTGTATGTGTGTGTGTGTGTGTGTTTTGTCTCGTCTTGTCTTGTCTCATAGTAACAGTGGTACTATTGTATTGTTCGTATACAGGAGCTTTTCTTGTTTTTGTTTGTATAGTATTGTTCTTGTATTATATTGTTTATGTTAAATGTGGAATGAGTGAGAGGGGTTGGGATATTATAAGCATTTGCTTCATCCAACCCCTTTTCAAGCCTTGCATAAATGTCTCTGCCAAAATGTAAAAAAAAAAGTGTGTTGTTGTACTGTGCAGGTTTGAAATAAATAATTCAATCAATCAATCAAGTTTACCATTCTTCTTAAAAATCCCAAACCTCTTCCTAACTTTGGACTTAATCATGATCATCAAGCACATTTTGTCAATCGCTTTTCTTTTACTTATTTGTTTACGCTATTGTGACAATCCCAAGAGTTCCACAGGAATCAAAAGAGGGACACATTACACGCACAGGGAGATAAGGCCCAGTCGACACTAAATTCAACTAAATTGCTTAAGATGTCACTTTTCAAGAAAGTTAAGATCAGGAGTGCCAGATTTCTCCCTTCACTATTATTTTTATTTTGAGGAGCAGTTTCCTCTTCAGTGGACATCAGTGACACATTTCAGAAAAGAAACAGCCCTGTTATACAAAATAAAGGTGTCCACCGCTGTAGACGCTGACCTTTCAGACGTTAAAATGTCAATGCAAGGCTTTGCCGGTGTGTTTACTGTGTTTAGCAATGTAGCAGATACATTGAATTGATTTATAACTTTGTAATTCGTCCATCGGCCGGTGTATTTTACATTTGGAACTATCCAGAGAATCGTGTATCGATGCGTTCACATCTTTCAAAATAAAACGGATTTCCGATTCATATTTATTATTTGTTACACCCCTATTGAGCATGCAACTATTGTTCAGGCAGGTCCAAGACACATCCCTTTTATTTTCCTTTAGACTTACTCTAATAATAACAAATAAAATAACAAGACAGGTCATATCCAAATTCTGAAAGACTGACTTCCACTTCCACTATCAAATAGGGCTGCAACTAACAACGTATTGATAGTCGACTAGTCTTCGACTATCTTAACGTTTAGTCAAATAATTATAAAGTGTACACATATTCAGTC
Organism: Nerophis lumbriciformis; assembly: GCF_033978685.3. NCBI lineage: Eukaryota > Metazoa > Chordata > Actinopteri > Syngnathiformes > Syngnathidae > Nerophis > Nerophis lumbriciformis. The sequence goes on along the minus strand of NC_084548.2, from coordinate 49,390,208 downwards.
GCTCAAATTGAGCCATCAACTTTTGAATTCAGCTTGAGATATTTTAGGCTTGTGCTTTTTTACAACAATGATGACAATGACTACTATGCTGCTCATTAGGCTGTTACCAAAAATTAAATAACTATTGAACATTTGTCTATTTAAAAGTAAGGACGAAAAACAAGTATAATTCTTATGTAAAAAAAAAGAAAAGAAAAGTTAAAATAGCAGCAATAACAACAAACGATTAAACAACAAAACTAATTTGCTTCAAAAGAAACAAGCACTTTTTGAGGATGTGTTTAAAAAACTGCACACAGAGATATTATTGACTATTGATTAACTCCTGGCATTTTTTAGCACTGTAATAGACTCAATGCAAAATTCTTAACATTTTAGCTATTTAATAAACTGTATGTTTAATCTTATGATACAGGTATATTGGTGCTTATGTTTAGTCTGTGTTTATGCGCATGTGCGATTGATGTTTGTTATTGTTATTGTGCATTTTAAATTTTTTATTTATTTATTTAAAAGGTACTTAATTTGGTTTAGACAAAGTTTAGCTGGCGAACTTTCGCTAAAATGATAGTTAAATACATTTTTCACACAACTTTGTTCACACTTGTTAGCTAGCTAGCAAGGGACAAGCTAACAATCTTACAGAGTTGACACCAGATTCTCCAGATGTCCAACATTCCTCAGCTTAGCTTAGCTATGACAGAAATAGAGTCATGAAAACAAATGTATTTTGCACAATGAGCAAGGTAATCACATTCTTAACAAGAATAGGTGGAAATATTCCCACACTTAACATGTTTGCACCCGCGATGTTGATGCCAGTGGTGGTGCTGACTCACATCCCTTTGGAAAAACACAAATGGTAATGTCACGACTATGTCAACAAATTGATTTTTTGGCAACATTTTTTATTGTTGACATTTGTCGACAAATCCTTGCACCTGTCAATGTTGCAAAGGGCTTTATTTCTTCAAAAGGAGAGAACGTAATGATGGTATTAGAGGGTGAGGGTAGTGTCGAGGTAGATTACATTGAATCCCACTTTGTAAGTACTATATAACATTTTCAGGGTTTTTTCCCAGACTGATTACTGGAACCATGACAACAACGCTCACATCGTGCAGCGGAAGCAATAACTTAGACCAAAGCCAATATTTAGTTCCTAACCCTATCCAAGTTCTTTTTGTGAATAAACCTAAACATACCTCAATGTAAGTGTTCACATGTCATATACCATTATTACTTCCAAAGGCTCTTTTAATAAATGTAGAATTTTACTTGCACTGCATTTCTTGAACTACCACACTTGAGACTGACCCTTTGAGGGCTCCTGCCAGCTCATAAGCATGTCTGGTTTTACTGATGATGTTCATTTTTAATAGGTTCAGAATTAAACAGTGTTGAATAAAAAATAGTTAAGTCATTTTTTAAAATAATGAAGCCATGACAGGGCCTACTGCTGTGATGTTTTTCTTTCCACAATAATATTAGCTCTTATCTCTTGACCTAAATGGGTCTCATCTGGAAACAATAGAGGTAAAATGAATATAAAAATGAAAGATTAACAGGAAGAGTGAACATATTTATTATGGTGGAAAGTGAAGAGGAGAGACTGGCCTGGTACTCATGATCTTCTTCTGAAACCACATACAGAGTAGCGGTGCTTTGAAACACATGATCCAGCTTTTTGCGCCACTCAAATAACAGTGCATTTATGAAATGTCAACATTGACAGTTCACCAGGCCAGATTCATCTCATAAACTACGCTTCCAAGATGCACAATCCAGTCTTGTGTGGAACATCATAGTACAGACTCACAGCAGTCTCGAGTCATTCTTATAATATATTATATTATGTTATGTGATGTTATGTTATTTTATGCTGTGGAATCTACTCAGTATTTAGATTATTTTTTTAAACATTGTTATATTATTTAGATAGCAGATGTTCGTTTCCATTGATGGCCCAGTTCAAGGTTAAAATCAAAGAGATTCCTGTAAACAAACATTAATAGAACCATGGCACAATGCAGTGCAAGAAGATGTGGGGATGTTTAGTCCCAACTATCCTTAAGACAATTTAAAAGAAGGCACATCATAAAGTATAGAGGTCAAGAAGTACTTGATGTTGTTGAGTTTTAACAATGTTGTACTTTGCGATCACTACAAAGAGCCAAGCAAGCCGGTTTATTCTATTCATTGTACACTGACTGCAGAGGGTTTAAAGGGGAGGTACTTATATGACCTGTCTTAACCCTTGTGTTGTCCTCATTTCCTGTATACACCCTGTGTCCTCCGGGTCAAAATGACCCGTCTTCACTAAACCCCTTAATATAAGCAGCTTAATTGAATTTGAACACCAAATTTCATCTTGCTTGAAGAAACAACTTGTCATTTACCACAAAATGTGTGAATAACTGAGTTTTCCCTCTTAACTTGATTTCTATAGCTTAAGAAAAGCAAAAAAATGTGCGTTTTGAATGCATTTTTATTCATCCCAATGACTCAGTTTCTTTCTTTTCTTTCTCCAGTGAACAATTGAAGACAATGTACAATACAAAAATATGAAAAATAACATAACCCATTCAACTAATTAACTAATTAACTAACCCTAATTGGCACATGTAAGGCACTATGCAAGTGCGCATCCTTTGCAGATATATTTCTTACACCTGCAGCACACAGTATGTGTTTTACAGTCCTTCTTTTGAGGGCAGAACTGACATCTCTTCCTCTTACTTGACCTAGCTGGGGAAGTGGCTGTGGTAGCTGGATCCTCAGGTTGATCAGGAGCTCCTGCACTCTGAATAGCTTTTACAACTGGTGCTGAGGCTTTTGTGCGGGGGGCATGCTTCCTTCTTTCAATGAGTGGAATTACAAGTGTCTTTCCCAGCTTCTCCAGGAACACCCTTGTCTTGTCCTGCTTACGAGACATCAAAGTCGGGTTGATCTCTCTCTAAATCACAAAGGCATTGTCGGAGGAAACATCAATGATGATGTGGAAGATGACCAGGGGCCAGCGGGCAGTCATCCTTCTGCAGCTGTATGTTCCAATCACCTTATCTAGGTTGTGCACACCTCCCTTGTTGCGGTTGTAGTCTAGGATGATGACTGGCTTCCTGTCCTCACGATCGCTAACGTCACCATCTGTGTGCAGTGTGCTCAGAAGAACTACATTGTCCCAGACCTCTCTTATGGCTGCAAGTTTGTCTGTCACACGTCTTGCTGGTCTTGACTCACGGTCATCAAATCGTATCAGTCTTGAGTAGGTGTGAAAGAGCTTGAGTTGCATTGTGGCTCGGAAAATTGCCCTTCCACTCTCTGCATCCCATAGACTAGTTGCAGCCTCACCTCAGGACCTGTATACACCGGCTAAGATTAGCAGCCCTAAGTAGGCCTGCAGGTCAGTCTCATCCATCTTTTTCCAGCTGTCTCCATATTTGCAAAAACCCTCCAAATTTATCATCTCCAGGATTTTTTTTCAATTGCTGGTGTGATAAACAGGTAGAATGTAGAGACAATGTCATGGGCATGAGAAACGGCATACCTTGTGGGTCATGGGGTCATCTTTATGAAGTTTTGTTCAGCATGCCTGCCTTGATGGTCATATGCTGCTGAGGACCATTTTTTTTTGCCATTTTTTGAAAGGAAAGTCTCTCTTTCAGCCTCAGGGTTTTCTTCCTCAGAAGATGATTCATCATGCTCTGGATTGTATTCCTCCCCATCTTATTCTTCTGATACATCCTCCACTTCCTCTTCTGAATCAGAGTTGTCTTGCTGGACATCTGAAAAAATCAGCTCTAGTGCCTCTTCAGCGGTATAACGCACACTCATGGCTTCAGCACAGACATAATTCGGGGCCCTGTGATCTGCAGCACCTTTATAATCTCTGGAAATCTACAGAAAAAGAGCTCTGCTACTGATGGACTATAACAACTAAAACATTGTAACATTCTGTGATGTATAAATAACTCTGTGACTTTGATTTCAACACTTTGTGACTCACGGGTCATTTTGACCCGAAGACCACCTTTGTACATTTTTTTGTACAGCTTACATGGAAATGTGAATAAAAGCAACATTTCACTTTTTCTACTGTTGGTGCCAATCTAGGAAAAGTCATAAAAGTTCAAGTTAAAAAAATACGTTTAGGGGATTTTTTTCTGGTTTTTAACACAGTGCCGGCGGGTCAAAATGACCCGAGGACAACAGGAGGGTTAATTTACATCAGATGTATCCAGAATGATGCAGTTTTAAATTGTGACTGGTAGCATAGATGAAGGAAGGTAGGGTATTTACTTTTTATGTATGGTCAGTTTTAATGTTGTAATAACGTTCAACTAGCGGGCCTTGCTTCAGCTAATCTATCAGTGTTTAAAGAGGATCGTTTGACTACTATGACAAACAGCATGTATCGCTGACCGGGCTTCACATTACAATATTGCCAGTTCAACAACAAGTTGACAATATTAATACAATTTGAATATAATGTGCAGCACACTGTGAGCTGCATGTTTTGGGAGGATTCATTCTCGCCAGTACTAATGTACAGTACTAAATTATTTGCAAGGTCTATACATCCAGGCTGGAGCTTTTTCAAAAATGTATAAAAATAGAAAAAGATTTTAATATGGTTTCTGTAGGAGGACAAATCTTCCTAATTGTTAGAAAGCCCACTGTTTAATATGTTAAGCTTCACTGATGAAAGTGTTTGGTGAGCGCCGTTTTGTCGTATTAATTTTGGCGATCCTTGAACTCACCGTTGCGACACAACAGTTTGTTTACATGTATAACTTTCTCCGACGCTGCCACAGAAAAACGTGTTTTTTGCAACTGCTTCTTTGTTTCATTTTGTCCACCAAAGTTTTATGCTGTGCGTGAACGCACAAAGGTGAGCTTTGTTGATGTTATTGACTTGTTATGTTTGGTCAGTGCATGACCACAAGCTAATCGATGCTTTGATTGATTGATTGAAACTTTTATTAGTAGATTGCACAGTACAGTACATATTCCGTACAATTGACCACTAAATGGTAACACCCGAATAAGTTTTTCAACTTGTTTAAGTCGGGGCCCACGTTAATCAATTCATGCTAACATGCTATTTAGGCTAGTTGTGTGTAAATGTTGCATCATTATACCTCGTTTGTAGGTTATTTTAATTTTATTTAATTTCCTTTACTTATGTCCTCTGTGTATTTAACTTATATTTGTATGTATGTAATATTGGCTGCATTTCTGATAGTTGTTTGTATGCCATGTTGTCCCAGACCACAGCAAACATTACCTAGCTTGCAAACATTTTAATAAATCCATTAAAAGAAGACAGACTGCCGTTTCCTTTAACATGGACACATACATTTATACCTCTGGCCATTCAAAGCCAGTAATTTCCAAGAGTTATCACACCCTCTGATAATTCTCTGTTTTACTAATGTTTTCCAATGTTATAAAAATGTGTAGAATATATATTACATTTCCAAATTTTGGTCAACAAAGATTTGGGTCAGCCTGCGACACATAGTCATTTTGATTGTGGGCTAATATAGCAAATGTAGACACTACTTGTGTTGCCTTCATTATAAGATTTATATAAGGTGTTTGATTTTTTGCGGCTCCAGACAGATTAGTTTTTTGTAATGTTGGTCCATTATGGCTCTTCCAACGTCTTGGGTTGCCGACCCCTGACCTATGCTATGTTCACAGTATGCCCTGGGTTTTTATGCCCAGTTTGGATTTTTTGTTAAATCCAATTCTTCTATGTCGTTCACAATACAAACAAAAAAAGAATCAATGTTTAATATGAACGGAATGAGTCTGTGAAGTGACCCGCATGCGCACAAAATATGACATCATACGAGCTGAAGTGTGCTAAAGGAAGTAAATGTTGCTCTGATTTGTTTAGGTCTCAGTCCTGGTGCCTTTGCGACAATTTCATGAATTTTGTGCAAGCAACACACATACTCTTCACCAAATTATTTTGTGGAGGAGATTCAAAACAAAGAGGGTAACTTTTTGGGCTCTTGCAGTTTGTGGGACATTTTCTTCGATGTCTGTTTCAAGGAGCGTGTGAGTGAGGAGTCGTGGGACATTGACATGACTTTCAAAATATTTACAGTTTTCTGCTCATTTCTTTTCATGACTGTTTATTTTGGCAAAGAATTCTGACGTGTTGCCAATCGATGACATACAGGTCAGATGAATGTGACCTCAGCGTCCAGACTGCAGTCGCACCGTATACAAATTAGATTTATAACCACATACAAAAGAGGCCAGGGTTGGATTTGAAAAAATCTGAGTTGTACTCTTTACATTAACATGAAGAAATATAGGAAAATTATGGAAATTGACCTGCTGTGTCAACATAGTCCTAGTGGCTCTCTTCATTCTTCTGATGTCTCCATAACTACAACAACAATCTAATAAAAATATAAAATATGTGTTTTCCCCAGGCACCACCTTGAAGTGTTTTATCTGCTCTCAGCACACTTGGCTACCCTCCCACTGCCAAACATAAAATTACTACATTTTCCGGACTATAAGCCGCAACGGTATATTTTAGAAGAAAAGGAGTGTTCATATATTAGCCGCACCGGCCTATAAGCCGCAGATATGTTGTAACATAATATGATTACATTGAATAGATTTTGTAAATGTTTATTTACATACATTAATTGTTTCCAAAGGGTACCTGTAACATGGCAGTAAAATGGCTGATCAAACAAAACATAAAAGTCATTGATGTCTTTATTCATCCTTTATGAGATAAACAAGATTTTCTCCTTTTCAAATAAGGTTCAATATCAGTCTATCAGGATTCTTCTTCCTTGTTCTTTTTAAACACTTTGAGTTTGAACAGTTTCTTAAAGTGGATCATTTGAGTACATTGTTTGATTTATTTGCTTAATCTATTCCATAATTTAGCTGTTAGCAAATAACATTCCATTGATTAGCCGCACCTTTGTATAAACCGCAGGGTTCAAAGCTTGGGAAAAAAGTAGCAGCTTATAGTCCGGAAATGACAGTCCTTCAATTTGAAGAGCGTAAAGGGGAATTGCACTTTTTTTGGAATTTTGCTTATTGCTCACAATCATTATGAAAGACATGACGACAGATTTTGTATGCATTTTAAATATTAAATAATTGCTATCTAAAGTCCACTTACAATGGAGCCTATTAGAGGTGTTCAATTCTGCCTATAGAGCCCTTGAAAAACCATCCAAACACCTCCATTAGGGTATATATACAGTTGTGGTCAAAAGTTTACATACACTTGTAAAGAACATAATGTCATGGCTGTCTTGAGTTTCCAATAATTCCTACAACTCTTATTTTTTTGTGATAGAGTGATTGGACCACATACTTGTTTGTCACAGAAAACATTCATGAAGTCTGGTTCTTTTATGAAGTTATTATGGGTCAACTGAAAACGTGACCAAATCTGCTGGGTCAAAAGTATACATACAGCAATGTTAATATTTGGTTACATGTCCCTTGGCAAGTTTCACCGCAATAAGGCGCTTTTGGTAGCCATCCACAAGCTTCTGGCAAGCTTCTGGATGGCTACCAAAAGCGCCTTATTGCATCCACAAGCTTCTGGCAGGCTTCTGGATGGCTTCCAAAAGCGCCTTATTGCAGTGAAACTTGCCAAGGGACATGTAACCAAATATTAACATTGCTGTATGTATACAAAATATAAGAGTGATAGAAATGATTGGAAACTCAAGACAGCCATGACATTATGTTCTTTACAAGTGTATGTAAACTTTTGATCGTGACTGTATATACTTTACACTACTTATATACAAGTACTTTTCATGTTGTTCTTGCCAGTTCCAGGTCCTAAATGGCTGTCAAAGGGTCCCAATTTGTCAGATTATAATCTCGGCCATCCAATTTTCAGGTGAGAGGCATGATTTATGATCTACAATAAACTTACAGTGAGCTGGGAAGCGAGGAAGCAGCAAATTACTTGATGATGTCAACATAGGCACACACGGAAGTGATCACGTCGCCACTATAAATAGTTTGTCTGCATTAGCACTTATAAAAACAATATCAATAATAATTGTTTAATATTCAAGTCACAAAATGTAAATGGAGTATTGTTGGCGCTTTTTGAATGGTTATTTATCAGATTTTATGGGCGTAATAGTGGAGCTATCATTGGCTCCGCTGTAAGCAGACTTTTATTTATGTGCAGATCCCTTTTAAGGGAACACAAAAAGATTTTTGTTTGCCCCTGAAGACTGGGGAAACTTAAAATAACTTTGTTCACACTTTGCTTTAAATATGATATTCTAACATTTTATTAATCAAACTTCAGCAGATTGTCTCATTCTACTCAATAACATAGCATGTGTGCATTATGTATGGATGTAACCTTTGGGCCTCTGGATGCAGGTGTGTTGGTTGTCACTCAAGAGGAATCCTTCTCTGCAACGACATTCATAGCTGCCCATCATGTTGACACAGATCTGCTGGCATCCGCCGTTCCCTTCTGAACACTCGTCTACATCTGCCGAGAGAGACACGTACAAGATACAATTAATACCGCTACTTCTGGACAGAACAAAAGCGACACAGACTGCCGCTTTCCAGAGCCTGAAAAACTACTTGTAAACCACAATCATAATAAGTAATTCTTTGAATGGAGAGAGTTATAATAAGAACCAGATGAGTATCTTTTTAAGAGCCTATATTCACTTAGAGAGACCATGGTTACTGTAGGCAGAGCTATGCTTTGAGTTTAACACTAACATTAGTATAATTACAAGCTGTAATGTAATGTTTACCACTCACTTACATTAGCGTGTTAGCATGCACTAAACATGAAGTACCTCTGATGTTAATTGGAATGTCCTATAATAAGCGAGTCATAAACATATACTAAAGGTGAATAGGTACACCTATAAGACCTGAAAAAGAAACAAGGATAAATAATTCATTAAGTTTGGACACTTAATTTGAGTCATTTATACGGTATTTCGAATAGTTATTTTGTTCTTGTTATTTTTTATGTTATTCCCACAAATTTTATGTACAACTCTGTATTAAAAAAATTAAGGCAGAATTTGTGCCAAAACAAAAAAAAAATATATATATATAAAGCTAATTCAAATACGTAACAGTGAATTAAAATGTGAAATAGTGTATTGAAGTCAAAATATATTCTGACATTGTTTTTGTGAAAGTATTTAATATAAAATAAATATATTTATTGTCTTTATTTCATGACTGATTCATGTATAATACCGGTAACGTTTTTTATATTTATCCATTGGCTTTTTATTTCATTTGTTAGCAGCGCTTTGAAATGTTGCGAGTAGCCAGTACTTCTTTGACAGATCATTATTATCAATATTTGTATTTTTTTAAATTTTCATTGCAGCAATTAATGACAAATAGAATCGATCATTTCTAATTTTATATTTAATTGGCTTTATCCATCCATTTTCTACCGCTTGTCCCTTTCGGAGTCATTTATACGGTGTTTTGAATAGCTATTTTGTTCTTGTTATTTTTGATGTTATTCCCACAAATGTTATGTACAACTCTGTATTAAAAGAATTAAGGCAGAATTTGCGCCAAAACAAAAAAAATATATATAAAGCTAATTCAAATATGTAACAGTGACTTAAAATGTGAAATAGTGTATAGAAGTCAAAATATATTCTGACATTGTTTTTGTGAAAGTATTTAATATATAATAAATATATTTATTGTCTTTATTTCATGACTGATTCATGCATAATACCGGTAACGTTTTTTTATATTTATCCATTGACTTTTTATTTCATTTGTTAGCAGCACTTTGAAATGTTGCGAGTAGCCAGTACTTCTTTGACAGATCATTATTATCAATATTTGTATTTTTTTTTATTTTCCTTGCAGCAATTAATGACAAATAGAATCGATCATTTCTAATTTGATATTTAATTGGCTTTGTCCATCCATTTTTCTACCGCTTGTCCCTTTCGGGGTCGGGGGGGGGGGGGGGGGGGGGGGTCGCTGGAGCCTATCTCAGCTGCATTCGGGGAGAAGGCGGTGTACACCCTGGACAAGTCGCCACCTCATCACAGGGCCAACACAGATAGACAGACAACATTTACACTCACATTCACACACTAGGGACCATTTAGTGTTGCCAATCAACCTATCCCCAGGTGCATGTCTTTGGAGGTGGGAGGAAGCCGGAGTACCTCCTCGGAGAGAACCCACACAGTCACGGGGAGAACATGCAAACTCCACACAGAAAGATCCTGAGCGCAGGATCAAACCCAGGACCTTCGTATTGTGAGGTAGACATACTAACCCCTCTTGCACCGTGCTGCCTAATTGGTTTTATATTTATTTCAATTTGTCACAAAAATCCTCCAAAATACATCAGCGAATAAGTGAGATCAAAACCAAAAATCAACATCATGACATCCAATGGAAAAAAAATATTGCTATTGTCAACAAACTCAAAACCATAACAAGTAACATAACAGGGGAACATGTAGTCAAAAAATGCTCTTCAACAGCATACTATTACTGCTTAAAATCTACTGAAAGGCTTGGTCTTAATCTGTCTGCAGAGGCCATGTATTCGCAAACATATTTCTGACATGGCAGCAGAGTGAAAACTGCTAAGAGAAGCAGACCTAAACCATAAAAATGCACATACAGCACAAGCCCCTGGCAAGTAAGAAACCAGATCCACCCTTGGCCAGAGTACCTGCTGATGACGAGTGTCTGTCAGCCCCATGGCGTGAGGAATGCAGTCAGAGGGAGGAAGCAGGCGAGGAGGAGGAGGGTGACTGGATGAGGTGGGGGTGATTTAAAGGGTGCCGTGGTTGCAGGCGGGTGACAAGTAATCATGTGAATGCACCTCAAGTGCACGCAATGTCTCCACCGGTGTTGCCTAAGGCTTTGCTCTGCCACAAGATTACAATTGAGGGTTGCTGACGTCATCTTCACTGATGCTGTGCCAATTAGCACACCAGCATGTATTTGGCTATTATTGCTTTTGTTGGTCCACAGAATGTAATTGTTCGTGACTGCAATATGGCTATAGACGTGACACTCCATATCATCTCTTCCCCTAGAAAGTAGAATTCGGCCCTTCACTACCGACCGCACTGGAACCTTATCCATCCCACTGCTCAATGCATCAATAATCTGCTGTGTACACAATACTTTTTTTTTTTTATCAAACCGTCATGCGAAACTAATTTGCTGTCTATTTTTCCAGTCTGAGAAGGCCTCTAGGTTAAGTTTCCTTTTTGGGAAATTCTCATCCCAGCAGAGTAAGAAATTAAAATTCACTCAGATGCATCGAGAGTAGCCGGCTCAGTGGCATTGTGGTTAGAGTGTCCGCCCTGAGATCGGTAGGTCGTGAGTTCAAAACCTGGCCGAGTCATACCAAAGACTATACAAATGGGACCCAATACCTCCCTGCTTGGCACTCAGCATCAAGGGTTGGAATTGGGGGTTAAATCACCAAAATGATTCCCGGGCGCGGCCACCGCTGCTGCTCACTGCTCCCCTCACCTCCCAGGGGGCGAACAAGGGGATGGGTCGAAATGCAGAGAACAAATTTCACCACGCCTAGTGTGTGAGTGACAATCATTGGTACTTTAACTTTAACTTTAGTGTGTTCAAATAGGCACCTGACCTGACAAGTGGCTGATAGCACCCCAGTCTGCAGTTTAACTCTTGCATTCTAGTCAGAAACTTGTCTGCAGCTTTCAAACCATGCACATGCCAGCTGGGGGAAAAAAGCATTTATCTGCAGCTAGGTGAAGCTAGCACACTAGCAAAAAACAGAGCAAATGTACTACACACTTGAAATCAGAGTAAAAGGAGGATTTAAAAGGAGATAGGTTTTCATTGATTTGACCTTGTTTGCTGCTGACCTTACAAAAGTGGTAACCACAAAGAGAAGAGATACTTGAAACCAATGGTGGCACCTTTGCAGATAAACTGCCGGAGGGCATGAACAAGAAAAAGTTGTGCCTTTTAATGCATGCACAGTCACAAACAGCCACAAATCCAAGCCTTTTAGAACTACACAAACACAAATGTCCTTAATGCATGCAGAACATGCCTGTGAGATATGCAAATAGCTTCAGAGGGCCTGGGGGAGGTCTCTTTCCATACTCTCAGTGCATCAATGAAGGTTTCATTTCCTGATTTCTTCATCCCTCCAAATGAGGCGTCGCCTGTCAGGAGATCTCTCCTGTTCAAAATAGCTCCCATAATTGCCTGTGTTGTGTGCTGGGCAAGGCTGGCGTCCAAAGCAAATATTTCCAAGCGGAAAGGGTTTTTGGCATGGTGCAGAGAAGTGCTCATGTTATTTGGTCTTCAAACATTTTTTTTAATTCTCTTGAGAGGATGGAAAATAAATTCTCAATCAAGTAAAAAGGACCGCTTTAATTCTGAAAAATGAGACATATCTCTGCTTTATCCCTGCTTCACCCGGAGAAACCAAGGGAAAAGGAGGGTTCAAACAGAGCCAGATTAAGAGATTGGTTGTGTTTGCGGAGGCCATGTCCGCTGGTTTCTTAGATTGCCTTGACTGTAACATTTTGTCTTGCGCAGAGATTTACGGCTACGTAAACATGGCGGTCGTCTACAGAAAATCCAGAATTTGTCATTTGCTCTCCTTTTCTTTAGGTTAAGAGATCTCTAGGGCAGTGTTTCTCAACCACTGTGCCGCGGCTTACTAGTGTGCCGTGAGATACAGTCTGGTGTAGCATGGGAGATTATGTCATTTAAACTATTTGGGTTAAAAATATTTTTTTCAAACCAGTAATTATAATCCACAAATAATGTGCCGTTGTTGAGTGTCAGTGCTGTCTAGAGCTCGGCAAAGTAACTGTGTTATTCTCTTCCATATCAGTAGGTGGCAGCAGGTAGCTAATTGCTTTGTAGACATGTAGACGGGAAAATGGTTTGTCATGATCACAATATGAAGACGACAGCGGGAGGCAGCATGCAGGTAAAAAGGTATCTAATGCTTAAACCAAAAATAAACAAAAGGTGAGTGCCCAATAAAAAAAGGCATTGAAGCTTAGGGATGGCTATGCAGAACAAAACTACAACTGAACTGGCTACAAAGTAAAAAAAAAAACAGAATGCTGGACGACAGCAAAGACTTACAGCGTGTGGAGCAGAAATGGCGTCCACAAAGTACATCTGTACATGACATGACAACAATGTCCACACAAAGAAGCATAGCAACAACTGAAATAGTCTTGATTGCTAAAACAAAACAGGTGTGGTGAATAGCGCTCACAGGAAGACATGAAACTGCAACAGGAAAACACCAACAAAACAGGAAAAGCCACCAAAATAGGAGCGCAAGGCACTACACACAGGCAAACACCAATAAACTCAAAGTAAGTCACGACATGATGTGACAGGCCGTGACAGTACTTTGAGACAAGTATAGTGATGCGTGGTTGGTTATGGTTTAAATTCATATTCAACAATTGCGACGACGACTTTTTATTGTCAATATCGAGTAACATTTTTTAATGATTTCTGCTGGTGGTGTGCCTTTGGATTTTTTCAATGAAAAAAATGTGCCTTGGCTCAAAAAAGGTTGACAAACACTGCTCTAGGGCATTCATTACTGACCGACATCACAGGGTGAGTGAAAAACAACTGCCGTCTGTCATCAAAGCTGTGTATGTATGCATCCCGCTGCTTGGCTTCTGTGTGGCGCAGACAGGACGGTCTCTGTGGTCTAGACAGACCAGAGGCAAGGAGGTGAGTGGACGGACACCGGCCTCTAAGGGTATTTCATTTACAGGAGGCAAACACCCTCTAATAAGGCAGCAAATCGGACCCATGTGCAGTGACGGGCAACAGGAAAACCGTTGGTAGGGGGTGGTGGAGGTCGCAGTGCTACTGGGGCCGGCTGCCGCATTGCTCCGTGACCAGGCTTTGATTTAGTCGAGTGTTGAGTGTCAGTGAGGGAAAGGTGGCACGTACATGGCAAGCTGCTATTAAAACGCAATTTTTTCTTATTCTCAAAAGGCTTTAAGCTAGATGTATTTTTCCTCTGTCCCCCTTTGAGTTCAGTGACACAGCATATTTCCTCGCCCACTTGTCTAAACACCCTCAGCAGCAGGTTTGAACCCAGCCAAAAAGGACAGCTGAGTGCAAACATCCTTCTAGTCTTCTGTCAGCTGAGCTCGAATAAAATGTTGAAGGAGAGTATGATCTTTTCAATTAATCTACTAAATATTAAACATGAATGTGACAAAGAGTGAAAGTAAAGGTGTGAACATAATTTATTATTATTTATTAGTCCAAATAGTTTAACGTCTTTCTTTCTAATTTCTTCTTAATGGAGAGCTCACACAGGCCGCATTTTGACTGTTTCTCTGGCTTTTAATTTAATCTTAGCACCGCTTACTTATCACTAGTAATAATAATAAGGATATGTGTCATCATTTTTCTACGAAGCAGAAAAAGTGTATTGTGTTTCTGCCTGGACAGGGAAATGTTTTTAAAGCCGACCTATGATGATTTTCGTCTTATGTCATTCATAAATGTGTTAAAATGTTGGATACTTGCGTTAATGCCAAAACATCACCTCATAAGGTTCATGCATTTAGGCGTGAACTTATGTGGGCTCTGTACCGAGGATGTCGTTGTGGCTTGTGCAGCCCTTTGAGACACTTGTGATTTAGGGCTATATAAATAAACATTGATTGATTGATTGACATTGATTGAACTTTGGATGCCTCCGATCGCGGGGTTTTGCAGTCTGGCTATGCCGTGAAGTCACGGTGAAGTTGACATACTTTGGACATATAAATTAAGCTCTAAGCCAGAGGGAGAGGAACTCTCTTAAAAAAGGTAGGATAAAACATTATTTTCATCTAACCTTAGCGTGCATGCTGACTTGCAACATGCAGTAATACCAATTCTGGTAAAAGCAGCTTTTATGTGACCAGATGTTTAAGAGGTTTATTTTCGAGCGCGTTTGAAATAAAAACAGGGGTGACAATTTCAAGATATATATTCAAACGGTGTACATTTGTCAAAGATAAATTCCCATACATTTGGAGGGGTGGGGTGTGGTTTCATTTGCTATCTCAAAACGTTTTCACAGACAAACATCTCAGACAGACTCAAAAATCAGGTTATACTGTAAATGTGACTGTGGAACAGAAATGTATACATCATTTACACCAAAGCATATCCGATACATATGATCTAGACCATAAGGAAGTCTTTTAAATATAGGTTCAAATCATCATAGGTACCCTACAACACACTTGTCATTGATACTACAAGTCCAAGAAAGCACTGCAATAGCTAGTGTATTGTCATATAGCACGCTACTGCTCCTCTTTGAACAGTACAGTCACTCATTCACCATTAATTAAGTTAAAGCAGTACATTTAGGACACAATTCAGGGATTAAACAATGCAAGATTTCATCCTCAGCGGCCAAACTGGAGCCCAAGCCTATCTCATCTGACTTTGGGTGAGACGCAGGGTATACCCTGGACTGGTCACCAGGCAATCAAAGGGTATATTCACAATCAAAATAACACCTATGAACATTTCAAACATGTTTTTGGAGAGGGAACGCTGCATTAGACAAAAACAACTCCCATAATTACAGGGAGAACATGCAAACTCCACACAAAGATGTGTATTATATGTACAGTATTATGCTGTATTTAAGCATGTGATGATTCTGAAACAACAATTGACAAAACTGATTTAATTAGGTTGAAATGTAAGTTCAATACTGGTTTATTTATTATCACACTTTCCCAAGGTTATTGCACCTTTCTTTCCATTAGTTTAAATGTGTGTTGTTTTTACTTTTATTCTAATTAATTCCTTGTCTCTTTGTAATTATGTTTCTTTGCCTATTTGTAACTCTGTGAACCCTTTTGATATATTATATTCTATAGTCTACCCATTCTATTGTTTTCTTATTATATCCTATCACTTTCATGTAGTTAGTATTGTTTATTAGATTGTATTAATATGTTTTACTCTTTTCTACGGTTTTTAAGATTGTTCTTTCTACCTTCTCTTCCTGTAACCGAGATATCGTGGTCAAACCATTCCCCTTAGGGATCAATAGCGTTTGTCCAAGTCTAAACATGCAGCAAATTCCATTATTAATTTTCTTTAAAGAATATTTAGCAGTTTCAACCATTTTCATTATTACGGCATTATATTGTATGATAGTTTTTCTTGGAATTTTATATTTTCAAGTATCCCTTAAGTTCAAATCCTACATTCGTCCCTGACTAAACATAAACCTTGCTTGCTGTAACACAACATTGTGATAGGGTTTTTATGTGCTCAGAACTATCTATCAATTTTCATACTGCTTTAGCCTATGCAGGGTCATGGGAAAGCTGGATGCTTCTGGATGCTTCCTCGACTGCACCAGTTAATCATAGGAGTGACACCTAAAACACATTACTACGGACACTCGCATTCAAACCTACGACCAACAAATAGTTTTCAGTGAAATTAAAAACATGCTTTGCAAGGTTGCAGCATCATGTACTCCAATTGGCATATAATGGTCTTCGTTCTGCGTTACGACGTATAATGTCGGGATGCACTGAAATAAACATTCTTAGCCCAAACGGAAAATTAAAAGAAATAAGGCCAAAAAGCAAAATGCAGAAAAAAATATTTTGGTTATTGATAGACTTTTAGCATCCAAGCATAAGTTACAGTAATTTATATACAGTACATTCAAAAACATCACAAAAGAGAAAGATTTTTAACTTCAGTCTGGATGTCGGTAGACAAGGGCAATTTCCTGGAGTCTCCTGTGGAATATGGAGAAGGTGGCAAGTCTGGAAAGCATTTCCCAGAATGCTTTGATGTACTTACAATTATCAATTTTGACTGTGTTATCAAGCATCGTTAATGTGTTGTATTGTACAAAAATGGTCTAATACTTAAAGTACTGTTTTTAGTCATATACAATACTCTACGCTTGGTGGTAATCTTTGTAACCAAAGGTATAAAGTTAAGTTAAAGTCCCAAGGATAGTCACACACACACACTAGGTGTGGTGATATTATCCCCTGCATTTGACCCATCCCCATGTTCACCCCCTGGGAGGTATACCGTATTTTCCGGACCATAGGGCGCATCGGATTATATGGCACACTGCCAATAAATGGTCTATTTTCGATCGTTTTTCATACATAAGGCGCACGGGATTATAGGGTGCATTAAATGAGTCATATTATCATTATTTTTTTCTAAATTGATAACACTTCCTTGTGGTCTACATAACATGTAATGGTGGTTCTTTGGTCAAAATGTTGCATAGATTATGTTTTACAGATGATCTTTCTGTCGCTTCAGGATGCACCGTTTTGTGGGCGGTCTTATTTACGTGGCTCACTTTCAACAGCGTCTTCTCCCCGTCATCTTTGTTGTAACTGTGTAGCGTGCAAGGACGGAAGTGGAAGAAGTGTCAAAAGATGGAGCTAACTGTTTTAATGACATTCAGACTTTACTTAAATCAATAACGGAGCAGCATCTCCTCATTCGCAGGAAATGTGTCCCGTGAAAAACCATCCGACTGGAAGTCTCTAATAACTATAGTTCCTTGGGTGAATAATTCAACTCACTACACCGGTATGTTTTAGCGCTTTCATGGCAGATATAGGTAAGAACTTTACACTACTTTATATTAGAAATGGCAAGTGCGGCTTCATAGCTTACCAAAGTCGTAATAAAACATTTTGATAGATTTTTGAGCGCCGTGTGTAATGTTTTATATTTTCAATCGAACATATAAAATGTTGGTGTTGTTTACTCGAGTCATATTGCAGTCTACACGTATCTCTTGTGTGTGACTGCCATTATATTGCAGTGTACACATATCTCTTGTGTTTGACTGCCATCTACTGGTCACGCTTATAATTTCACTATGTACCAAATAAAATAGCTTCGAGGTCAGTAAGCAAAATCAGAATTATTCCGTACATTAGGTGCACCGGGTTATAAGACGCACTGTCGAGTTTTGAGGGAAAAAAATATATTTTAAGTGCGCCTTATAGTCCGGAAAGTACAGTAGTTATAGGTATAAATCAGGGGTCTCAAACTCCAATTTACCTGGGGGCAGTATTCCACTAGAAAAGCTTTGTTGAATAAATTCCAATCTTCTCAAATTTCCTTATATTTATTTTTTTTAACACAAAATAAGATAAAAAATAAATAGACAAATTAAGAATTAATAAGAAAATAAGCAATGTGACAATCATTGGTACTTTAACTTAACTTTAACTTAAATACATGTTTTGGGATGTGGAATATATTTTAATTCCACTTGGTGTCACTCTCGTGTTTATCCAACTCACGGAAAACAAATAAAGGTGTGACCCTTTAATTGCTGACAGGCACTATGCGCCTGCCTGCCCGTCCCGGCAGCCTGCCTGTTTGGCTGCTCATCCTGTTATGTGATTATGTGCCTGAGCCTTTTGTTGCAGTGGCTTTTTGTTTATTGCCAGCATAGTTTTTATTTGTTTAATAATTGACAGTGTAAATAATGAAAGACTTGGCGCACTCACCACTCTTGTCCTCGCTGCTTTTTGGGATCCACTACAGTAAGCCACAACATATACGTATAATGTACATATAATAATTATTTAAAGTGTTGTGAACGCAGCGTGCTGTGTCAAATGTCCGCGTATGCCCAATAGAAACGAGGCACGATGACGAAAATATTGCTGCTTAACTTTACAAATACATTTGGCTAATCGACATCAGTAAAATGTGGCATAATTACTGAGTAAACCATCTTGCAGGAAGCATAAACATGACAAACCTACAGCGTAGGGCTCGTCGATCCTGGTATCTGGCAACCTCAGTTATGGAGAGTGGGAAGGGACTACAGCATTTTGATCGTGATTGCAGTACCATTTCTGGCCACATTATTACAAATGGTACCTTTAATAATAATTAACCAAAAAATATTATTGACTATACTATTGATATTTCGTAAAGTACAGTGGAACCTTGATTCACGAAGCTTCTATTTGCGTTTTTTTCGGTCTACGAACGTATAGGTCGGAGTGCGCTCAATGTCTCGATGTACGGTCGCTTCATTAATGTTTTCTAGAGCTGTCAAAGTTAACGCGATAATGACGGACAATTAACACTTCTTTTTTGGCCCTCAGGCCGTGCCGTAGCGGGAGGAACTTGAATGCAGTTCACTCGCTGCTGATGAGCCACAAGCGAGCAGAAATGGACAAAGGAAAGTCAACCTCATGGAAAAATCAGGTGCAAAGCCATGGCAAGTTGTTCTCCCGACAAGAAAGGACTATTTTTCGCCGTGAGAAGAGGCGACATCCCTGCAGCAAACGCCTGCTGCGCGTGTTGTTCGGTGCTTCACTTCCGTGTTCAGATTACGGTTAAAGTGCAGTAATAACATAACATTTAGATTGTTACTGTGACTGATTAGTAAGTAAGATGACATAAAAGTTCAACAGAAATGAAAGACGGTCGGCAGGACGTAGAAAGGAGACTTTTTTTTTATTGCTGTCGATCCGACATTAAAACATGTCAAGACACTTTCTCAAAACAATCACACACTTTTTAGCCTTCAAAATAAAAGCGCTACGCTATACAGCCGGTTTAACTATGTTTAGGGTTTTTCCTTAATATGCGGGCTTTATATTAGCCGCCACACCTAACAAAATAAAGTAATATGATGTATTGTCGCGTCCAGAAGAAAACAAACAAAGTCTGACGCTCTTTTTAGCTTTTTTGGCCAATTTTATGCTAACAACGGGCCCAATTACAACAAGTATTTCCTTCGTGCACACACGTCTGCCTCAGTGCTTCACTTCTAGACACACATTTGTTCATTTTCTGCCAACACGGTGTGTTCACAGACCATGGGAAAAGTGAGCCAGCAGGTAGTTACAGTATGAATGGTTATATATAGTTTATTATTTGCGCACTAGTGACTAAAGATGCACCAAAAATTTGGCCGGAAAAAGACGTACTTTAATCACCGGAACAGTGCTCTCGAAACCGATGTTGTGATGACGTGAGCTACAGGCAGGGAGTCGTCTGGGGCGGAGGCAGCATGTCCGCGCTGTGGACGTACTTTAATATATTCGAGATGTACCCGCGGACAGCGATCTTCACAATTTAAGATGACACTGGCGGCTTTTAATGAGAGAAAGGCTCCCAGCAACGCAAAGCAAGTGTGACGTCAGGCTCTCTGCAGCTCTCTTTTCGTCACGGACAAGGCGCGACAGAATCTAAACAGAGTCATTAAACACGAGTACGGCCTCCAATAACACCAGAAATAAATGCTAGATTTGTTGCCAGTCGTTTTTATTAAGGAATGAGTGCCTAAAAGGACTGGAGAAATCTCTAAAACAAAACAAAAAATTCTCAACAAAGTACATTGTACAATAAGCAGCATTCAAAAATATAACAATACAATATTATGTAGAAAAAATATATATGGTAATACTATACAGAATATATGCATCATAGCAAATCATGTGACGTCATATCAACCACGTCCCTACCTTTATTTTTTATATATTTTTTTATTTTTTATTTTATTTTTTTGTCATAAAAAATACAATCATGTGTGCTTACGGACTGTATCCCTGCAGACTGTATTGATCTATATTGATATATAATGTAGGAACCAGAAATATTAATAACAGAAAGATACAACCCTTTTGTGCGAATGAGCGCCAAAAACATGCACCTGGGGATAGGTTGATTGGCAACATTAAATTGGCCCTAGTGTGTAAAAATGTGAGTGTGAATGTTGTCTGTCTATCTGTGTTGGCCCTGCGATGAGGTGGCGACTTGTGTACCCCGCCTTCTGCCCAATTGTAGCTGAGATAGGCTCCAGCGCCCCCCACGACCCCAAAGGGAATAAGCGGTAGAAAATGGATGGATGGATGGATGGAGTGTGAATGAGTGTAAATGGGGGATGGAGGTTTTTTGGGTTGGTGCACTAATTGTAAGTGTATCTTGTGTTTTTTATGTTGATTTAATAAAAAAATAAAAAATAAATTCTTTTTTTTTTTTTTTTTTTGTGCGGCCCGGTACTAATCGATCCACTGACCGGTACCGCGCCACGGCCCGGTGGTTGGGGACCACTGCTCTAAAGCCTTTCTGCCAGTGGGCTCAGCTGGAATTGTTAATTTCATGGTGGACTGGAATGAAAAACAGCAAGAAAAGAGAGACAGTGTTTGTTGACATAGTTCTCATGAGCCGGCTAATGCACCAATCTCAAATCCGTCCTTTAACTCATCGCTCCAACTCCTCTCCTCTGAACTGTGGAGAGACTCTTGTTCAAACCCGATCTGTGTGTCACAACAAAAGTAGATTGACTGCTCACGGAGAGACTTGGGGTATTTGCATCTGCAGTAGGGAAATGAGGAGTTATGCTTGGCCTAAGCAGTCCCTGTGATCTCCTGGGTGTGATGTATATAGTAAGTACAGTATGGCTTGTGTTGGTTTAAATAGGCGTGTCGGGGCCCTGCATCTCCATGACACCACTGATACTTTTTTGAAAGTGATTTTGAAGTGCTCATCTTCAGGAATCATCTGCCAGCAGATCTATGGCTGTAACTACAGTGTCCTTGTGAATTCCAAGCCATCCATCATATTCCTCTGTACTCTGTAGTGCACAACTAAATCTCAGACTCCAATCTTCATTTATAGGGAGAGGGTAAAATCATTGCATGAGCACTTTACACAAACTCCATTTTAAAATTAAGAAACCTTGAGGAGGAAGACGTTTTGTGTAATGAGTCATATGTCTCCAGTCTCCACCATTTGAGAAAAAGATAAAAGTAAAAGTTCACTGGCACTTGGAAAATGGTGTCTCAGCATTACATGGCTTGGGATTCAGGCATACAATTTACTTCTCATCAATTTTAAATGGCATTAAGGGACATTCTCAATGTTACAGAAAAGAACAATTACAACTTTTACAATAATCAATTTGCAAAACACCAATCACTTCGCGGGGTTGATTGATGAAACCTCTTCAACGTTGTTGCTTGAAAGATGTGGATGCATCTATGCACCTATTGTTATAGATCATTGTATGCCATTGGAGGGTTTAAAGTAAAGGTCATTAATTTATTGCATAGGGAATTGAGCTTAGTCAAATCAATACGAACCGAAAGTAAGTCAACTAGAATCAAAGGAACACAGCCCACGGGTATCCTTTGAACAAGCTAAAAAGCACAAATGCAAGTAAACAATGTTGTGACATAACTCTAGCAGTGGTCACCAACCTTTTCGAGCCTAAGATCCCTGGTCTCAGCCAAAAACAAAAGCAATACCTACCCATTATTAAACATTTAATTTTTTGTTTGTCTTTTAAAGACAAAGCTTTGTGGTTTTATTAATGGCTGATGTCAACATTTTGTTTTTTTTCTCATTGTGTTTCTTGTTGTTTTCTCAGTTTTTGCTGGTGTTTTTTTTTGTTATGTGCCTAGAGCCAATGACAAACGAGTCACAAGCCACAGATGACCCCTGTGCCGCACTTTGAGCACACATGCTGTAGGAGCTCACTGTTTATGGCCACTATAGTCCTAGTACTGTAGTATATTTGTTCATCCTATGGTCACATATGCAACGCGAGTCAGCTTACGCTTATGATAATCAGCTGTT
Source organism: Nerophis lumbriciformis (assembly GCF_033978685.3). Taxonomy (NCBI): domain Eukaryota; kingdom Metazoa; phylum Chordata; class Actinopteri; order Syngnathiformes; family Syngnathidae; genus Nerophis; species Nerophis lumbriciformis. The sequence goes on along the minus strand of NC_084548.2, from coordinate 49,367,546 downwards.
CACCTGGCGGGATTTTCCTGTTTGATTAAGAGGGGATGAACAGGTAAGTCCTTCTTTAGCCTCCGCCTTATTTTATCATATATTACTGCCTTTGCGCATGTCAATGTTTACTTTTGTATTCACAATAAATCAACACACAATCTGTACTTTAGTGCAATGTTCACGGACTCTAGTGTTTAGCCTGTTAGCTTCCTGTTGCAGTCAAACGATGATGATGATGACGGTGGCCTCCATGACCGACGGACAGGCCTCGGCCTGGCGGTGGCAAGCCCGACGGGCCGCTCGCCTTTACGGAACCTTACAGTTTGTGGAAGTTGTGGCAGGACTTGCAGCAAAACATCGTACTGCTGGAGAGAGGAAGACGGTTGATTGCTGTCCAGAAAGTGTGGCCGCCTTTCTAATAAAAGCCCTCGCATGCAGGACGATGCTAGAAAATGTCCAATGCGTTGCAACAGTCAGTCTCAATGATTTTTGTGCAGGTCAGGCCATGTGCATTTGCGAGACAAGCCGTTGTAGTGTCCGGCCATGGGGGTGTGGCTGTGGTGTTAAGAGCAGTGGGATGAGAGGCTGAAGAGAGAGAGGTGAGGCGTGCGGGTGTGTTCAGGGATTAAAATGCCTGCTTGTTGGCGGGTCTGTTGGCCTTTGTTCAGGTGGGGGTGTCACTGATGTCATATTAATTTTTTTTTTTTTTAATATTTTCGCAATCGTAGTGTCATAAAGATCGACGGGTCGATTGCGATAGAAGGGTTGGGGACCCGTGTTTTACAGCATGCTTACCAAACATATTCAAAAGTATATTTAAAGCTCCCTATAGTTTGTCACCCGCAGCATTTGACTGCTGCATGACGCTTTTTTAATGGAACAAGCACAAAAAATGCCTTCAACATAGAGGTGGAATTTTGTAGTTTTGGGTGGCAAGAGTATATTTATGATATACATGACAAGGGACTTAACAGGCAGAACTGAGAAGAGAATACTTGGGTTTCTAAAACGGACTGCAACCAAAATGTCATAAATGTGGGGACAGTGGCACTACAGTGGGGAACTAAAAGACTTCCCGCATCTGGTTTTCATCGTAAAGGGGATGTGTGTTTTAGATTAAATTGATGTTGATTCCTCTGTTTTCCCTAAGTCTTTAAAAATCCTTTAGAGCTTGGCCATGTGGTGATTAAATACCATTCGTCCCTCACCTCCAGCAGCAAATAGCCATGATGGTTATGAAAGATGCAATCAGGCTCTTGAATGCCGCTTTGCTTCCCTTACTTGTGTGGTTTCAAAAAGGATACAAAATCTCACTTTGGGTTAAATTATACAGTGAGTGGCATCCCACTCCACATAGACAGAAGCAGTGTGCTGTGATATTACAAACCCCGTTTCCATATGAGTTGGGAAATTGTGTTAGATGTAAATATAAACGGAATACAATGATTTGCAAATCCTTTTCAACCCATATTCAATTGAATGCACTACAAAGACAAGATATTTGATGTTAAAACTCATAAACTTTATTTTTTTTTTTGCAAATAATAATTAATTTAGCTGCGATGAGATGGCGACTTGTCCAGGGTGTACCCCGCCTTCCGCCCAATTGTAGCCGACATAGGCTCCAGCGCCCTCCGCGACCCCGAAGGGAATAAGCGGTAGAAAATGGATGGATGGATGGATAATTAACTTAGAATTTCATGGCTGCAACACGTGCCAAAGTAGTTGGGAAAGGGCATGTACACCACTGTGTTACATGGCTTTTCCTTTTAACAACACTCAGTAAACGTTTGGGAACTGACGAGACACATTTTTTAAGCTACTCAGGTGGAATTCTTTGACATTCTTGCTTGATGTACAGCTTAAGTTGTTCAACAGTCCGGGGGTCTTCGTTGTGGTATTTCAGGCTTCATAATGCGCCACACATTTTCAATGGGAGACAGGTCTGGACTACAGGCAGGCCAGTCTAGTACCCGCACTCTTTTACTATGAAGCCACGATGATGTAACACGTGGCTTGGCATTGTCTTGCTGAAATAAGCAAGGGCGTCCATGGTAACGTTGCTTGGATGGCAACATATGTTGCTCCAAAACCTGTATGTACCTTTCAGCATTAATGGCGCCTTCACAGATGTGTAAGTTACCCATGTCTTGGGCACTAATACACCATACCATCACAGATGCTGGCTTTTCAACTTTGCACCTATAACAATCCGGATGGTTCTTTTCCTCTTTGGTCCGGAGGACACGACGTCCACAGTTTCCAAAAACAATTTGAAATGTGAACTCGTCAGACCACATAACACTTTTCCACTTTGTATCAGTCCATCTTAGATGAGCTCAGGCCCAGCGAAGCCGACGGCGTTTCTGGGTGTTGTTGATAAACGGTTTTCGCCTTGCATAGGAGAGTTTTAACTTGCACTTACAGATGCAGCGACCAACTGTAGTTACTGACAGTGGGTTTCTGAAGTGTTCTTGAACCCATGTGGTGATATCCTTTACACACTGATGTCGCTTGTTGATGCAGTACAGCCTGAGGGATCGAAGGTCACAGGCTTAACTGCTTACGTGCAGTGATTTCTCCAGATTCTCTGAACCCTTTGATGATTTTACGGACCGTAGATGGTGAACTCTCTAAATTCCTTGCAATAGATGGTTGAAAAAGGTTTTTCTTAAACTGTTCAACAATTTGCTCACGCATTTGTTGACAAAGTGGTGACCCTCGCCCCATCCTTGTTTGTGAATGACTGAGCATTTCATGGAATCTACTTTTATACCCAATCATGGCACCCGCCTGTTCCCAATTTGCCTGTTCACCTGTGGGATGTTCCAAATAAGTGTTTGATGAGCATTCCTCAACTTTATCATTATTTATTGCCACCTTTCCCAACTTCTTTGTCACGTGTTGCTGGCATCAAATTCTAAAGTTAATGATTATTTGCACCAAAAAAAATGTTTATCAGTTTGAACATCAAATATGTTGTCTTTGTAGCATATTCAACTGAATATGGGTTGAAAATGATGTGCAAATCATTGTATTCCGTTTATATTTACATCTAACACAATTTCCCAACTCATATGGAAACAGGGTTTGAACATTGCTTCCACCTTGCTGACTTCCTGACAACTTTGTGAGGTTTAAAGGGGAACATTATCACAATTTCAGAAGGGTTAAAACCATTAAAAATCAGTTCACAGTGGCTTATTTTATTTTTTGAAGTTTTTTTCAAAATTTTACCCATCACACAATATCCCTAAAAAAAGCTTCAAAGTGCCTGATTTTAACCATCGTTATATACACCCGTCCATTTTCCTGTGACGTCACATAGTGATGCCAACACAAACAAACATGGCGAATAGAACAGCAAGGTATAGCGACATTAGCTCGGATTCAAACTCGGATTTCAGCGGCTTAAGCGATTCAACAGATTACGCATGTATTGAAACGGATGGTTGTAGTGTGGAGGCAGGTAGCAAAAACGAAATTGAAGAAGAAACTGAAGCTATTGAGCCATATCGGTTTGAACCGTATGCAAGCGAAACCGACGAAAATGACACGACAGCCAGCGACACGGGAGAAAGCGAGGACGAATTCGGCGATCGCCTTCTAACCAACGATTGGCATGTGTTTGTTTGGCATTAAAGGAAACTAACAACTATGAACTAGGTTTACAGCATATAAAATACATTTGGCAACAACATGCACTTTGAGAGTGCAGACAGTCCAGTTTTCATCAATTAATATATTCTGTAGACATACCCTCATCCGCTCTCTTTTCCTGAAAGCTGATCTGTCCAGTTTTGAAGTTGATGTCAGCAGGCCAGGGAAGCTAGGGTCGATATTCTTCTATGCCATCTCTGTCGTAGCATAGCTTTCGTCGGTAAAGTGTGCGGAACAAACGTCCAATTTCTTGCCACTTTCGCATCTTTGGGCCACTGGTGCAACTTGAATCCGTCCCTGTTCGTGATGTTACACCCTCCGACAACACACCGACGAGGCATGATGTCTCCAAGGTATGGAAAACAGTCGAAAAAACGGAAAATAACAGAGCTGATTTGACTCGGTGTTTGTAATGTGATTGAGAAAATGGCGGATTGCTTCCCGATGTGACGTCACAACGTGACGTCATCGCTCCGAGAGCGAATAATAGAAAGGCGTTTAATTCGCCAAAATTCATCCATTTAGAGTTCGGAAATCGGTTAAAAAAATATATGGTCTTTTTTCTGCAACATCAAGGTATATAATGACGCTTACATAGGTCTGGTGATAATGTTCCCCTTTAAGGCAGAGAGCGGAGACCTCAGATACCACGCAATCTTGTTGAGGCACAGAAGGCAACTTTCTGCCTCACGCTCCGCCGCCTTCTGCCACCGCCCAATGCCATTATGCTGCCAACACATGCAATCACAAAGAGTCATGTAGCACGTGCAGCGGTCGGGGGGAAAAAAATGACAAAGCAACATGAGGGAAAATTGTCCCTGTAACAGAAAGAGCAGCCTTAGGGGCCTAAAATCAAAAGTTATGGACATGATCACCAGTTACATGTAGTATAAAAAATACCCTAAAAATCTCAAACATTGAACTAAATGCAAACTTTTCAGGATCAAGAGAATGTTTCGTGCTCCGCAGCTTTGGGCACATCTGGTCTTTAAGGGCTCCGAGGGTCTGATTTTGTCTAGGAACCAGCTTCTTAAGTTGTCCACTCCAGGGCCAGGAGGGAACCAAAAAGAAGCTTAAACCTGGAAGAGGAAGTTGGGGGTCTTGACATGAAACCTCAGGTATACCTCTTCCTCTCCTCTTGTGTTTGTGCTGAGGATTATCACCTTAGAATTTGCTAAAAAGAGAAATCTTAAGGCAAAAGATTGACTTGACAGCTAGATATACCTTTCAGTGCTTAGTTTAATTTTAAATAAATTAACAATGAACTAAGGCCCAGTGTCTTATCACACTGGATTCCACCTGGTGTGTAACCTCGGTTATTTTATGTAACTTAGTAACACTGTCAATATTATTTACAAACTATCACAAGACTTCAAACTGGTTTATTTTAGAGATCTGTCTGTCAACCATTACATCCGGGTTGGTGCTACTCATCGCCAGCTGTTATGCCCGACAACTAAAGCAAATACATCTATCTTTGTGAACAAGACGTCTATATGTGTTGGATGTATGAAACAAGGAAACAGGTAAGTGTTTTATTTGTATTGCAGAGCAATCTGTATAATACGAGCTGTCAGCTGGTGCTGGCGCCGCCTGTACGCGTTCATGCATTCATGTGTCTCTCGCTGTGTAAAGTTAACACTTGCAACGCCGTCTATGATGAATCTGAAAGTTGTCAACTTATATTATGTTGCATTTATGTTAAACTCTAGCGATAATTTTATTGAGTAGGTAGTTATCCAGATGTCCAAATGTTACACTGTATTGGTTGCTTGGTAAGTGTTAATACTAATTATTGTAAGAGTACTCTTGTTGAACATTTGAATCCAGTTCAATAGCTAAATATTGTATTTAATTGTGAAGTTAAATAAATGAAGTGATATAACTTAATGTTAATACTGATGTTGAATTATTTAAAAAAAAATGTTGCCTGTTTATACAGGCCAGGTTTGAAAAAACACATTTTAAAGACCACGTTTGAAAAACAACTTAACAACTGGAGGGTGAGCTGCTAGGCCATAAGACTGCAGTCCAAAAGCGGTCACCTGCTTGTGCAGTACGAGCTGACGTTCTTTTTTTATTTTTAAAACTCAACTTAACATGGCTTAAAATATTGTCATACCAAGCATTGAGACTGAACTCAGATGTGCACAGTGTAAATATTGTATAGTAGTTTGAACATGTTTAGGATTATCTGTTACCTTGTAATATATTCACCTTGCATCGCAAACCTGTGTTGAGAGCATGATTAGCACATTTCCTCCGAGGCTCCTTTGATACTGGCCTATAACTTACATCATCTCTCATTTTTGCTACATGTTACATGGTTAATTTGCGTTGCGCTGCGGCTGTGCTCTGATTTTGCTGCTTGCTGTGCTGACACTAACCAGCTGCATGCAAAGCGAACAGCTGGAGTGACAAGACTAACAAACTCTTGCAGCCGCTTCAAAAACGCACTCGGTGGAATTTAGTCGACTTGAAAGACACAGCATGAAGGATAAAATGTGTGATAAAGCCAAGCTTAGAAGTTGTTTTGGTTTTGCTTGAACATATAACGAATCAAAAGGACTGATGGATGCTCCTCTGTTTGATGCTGCCGCCATACAAGCATTTACTGTAATTACACACCTTCTCGCAAGTCAGGAGCTTGTTCTCGGCACATCAAATGATCCGCGCACAAGTGGATGCATTTGCTAAATGGCTCAGAAAATAACCCTACATTGAAGATCCAAGTGAGGGGAGCGAATGAAGGACAGCAAAGAGTGTAAATACTTTATGACTTTAACTTTTTGAAAGAGGCATGCTGTTATACATTTTCAGTAATATGCCTCCATAAACATGCCCCTTGGGAGAGGCTGATTGGCAGAACTAAATTAACCCGAGTGTGTGAATGTTATCTGTCTATCTAAATCAGGGGTGCCCACACTTTTTCAGCCGGCGAGCTACTTTTCAAATGACCAAGCATCATATATATATATATATATATATATATATATATATATATATATATATATATATATATATATATATATATATATATATATATATATATATATATATATATACATATATACATATATATATACATATATATATATATATATATATATATATATATATATATATATATATATATATATATATATATATATGTATGTGTGGGAAAAAATCACAAGACTACTTCATCTCTACAGGCCTGTTTCATGAGGGGTTCCCTCAATCAGGAGATGAAAAATCTCCTGATTGAGGGAACCCCTCATGAAACAGGCCTGTAGAGATGAAGTAGTCTTGTGATTTTTTTCCCACACATACAGTACATATATTGCGCTCTACCACGGTATTGGATAATCTAATTAAGACATATATATATATATGTATATATATATATATATATATATATATATATATATATATATATTTATATATATATACACACACATAAATATATATATATATATATATATATATATATATACATATATATATATATATATATATATATATATATATATACACCGTATTTTCTGCACTATAAGGCGCACCGGATTATAAGGCGCACCTTCAATGAATGGCCTATTTTAAAACTTTGTTCATATATAAGGTGCACCGCATTATAAGGCGCACCGCACTATAAGGCGCATAGAATAGACGCTACAGTAGAGGCTGGGGTTGCGAGACCTGTTGTGGCTCAATATTGGTCCATATATAAGGCGCACCGGATTATAAGGCGCACTGTCAGCTTTTGAAAAAATTGGAGGTTTTTAAGTGCGCCTTATAATGCAGAAAATACGGTATATACGTATATATATATATATATATATATATATATATATATATATATATATATATATATATATATATATATATATATATATATATGAAGATGACGCAGATCACCTCGGTTCTGTAACAGCTTCTTCCCTCAGGCCATAAGACTCTTGAACGCAGCATAATAATACCCTCAATTCTCCCCAAAAATGGATTAACTCGCTGGAATATAAAGACAATATATATATATATATATATATATATATATATATATATATATACATATATATATATATGTCTTAATTAGATTATCCAATACCGTGGTAGAGCGCAATATATGTACTGTATGTGTGGGAAAAAAATCACAAGACTACTTCATCTCTACAGGCCTGTTTCATGAGGGGTTCCCTCAATCAGGAGATTTTTCATCTCCTGATTGAGGGAACCCCTCATGAAACAGGCCTGTAGAGATGAAGTAGTCTTGTGATTTTTTCCCACACATACATATATATATATATATACATATATACATATATATATACATATATATATATATATATATATATATATATATATATATATATACATATATATATATATATATATATATATATATATATATATATATATATATATATATATATATATATATATATATATATGTATGTGTGGGAAAAAATCACAAGACTACTTCATCTCTACAGGCCTGTTTCATGAGGGGTTCCCTCAATCAGGAGATGAAAAATCTCCTGATTGAGGGAACCCCTCATGAAACAGGCCTGTAGAGATGAAGTAGTCTTGTGATTTTTTTCCCACACATACAGTACATATATTGCGCTCTACCACGGTATTGGATAATCTAATTAAGACATATATATATATATGTATATATATATATATATATATATATATATATATATATATATATATTTATATATATATACACACACATAAATATATATATATATATATATATATATATATATATATATATATATATATACATATATATATATATATATATATATATATATACACCGTATTTTCTGCACTATAAGGCGCACCGGATTATAAGGCGCACCTTCAATGAATGGCCTATTTTAAAACTTTGTTCATATATAAGGTGCACCGCATTATAAGGCGCACCGCACTATAAGGTGCATAGAATAGACGCTACAGTAGAGGCTGGGGTTGCGAGACCTGTTGTGGCTCAATATTGGTCCATATATAAGGCGCACCGGATTATAAGGCGCACTGTCAGCTTTTGAAAAAATTGGAGGTTTTTAAGTGCGCCTTATAATGCAGAAAATACGGTATATACGTATATATATATATATATATATATATATATATATATATATATATATATATATATATATATATATATATATATATATATATATATGAAGATGACGCAGATCACCTCGGTTCTGTAACAGCTTCTTCCCTCAGGCCATAAGACTCTTGAACGCAGCATAATAATACCCTCAATTCTCCCCAAAAATGGATTAACTCGCTGGAATATAAAGACAATATAACATACATCCATAAACGTGGATGCATATGCAAAAGTGCAATATATTTATCTGTACAGTAATCTATTTATTTATATCTGCACCTTATTGCTATTTTATCCTGCACTACTATGAGCTAATGCAGCGAAATTTCGTTCTTATCTGTACTGTAAAGTTCAAATTTGAATGACAATAAAAAGGAAGTCTAAGTCTAAAAAATCCTATTCATATGTGTATATATTTATGACTAATATTTATTTCTTTATGAAACAGACATATTTTCTGTTAAAGGTGTTTTATAAAAATACAAGCATGTTTCATGTTGTAATTGTATGCATGTTCGAAATAAACTCAAACCATAACCATAAGTTCTAGATTCCTTTCTTTCATGAAGACAAGAGTATAAGTAGGTGTATTACCTGATTTGGATGACTTGCATTGATTGGAATCGGACAGGATTCACAGTAGAGCTGATAACTTCCACATTTTCGAATTTACATTGTGGAGGAGAAAAAAAGTCCTCCTTTCTTCCAATACCACATGGAAGTGGTTGGTTTTTGCCATCTTATTTGTCCAGCTTTCATGTTCGTTTTTATACACTTTACAAGAAATACATTGACGGCAAACTACGTAGCTTGCTAGCTTGTGTGCGCTGTGGCTTCCTGAGACTCTTATTTTGTTTGCGCATGCAGGATAGAACAGCACTTTTATTGTGAAGACAGGAACTGTACGGTTAGTCTTTAGGGTTTTGACAGTAGGTACTCCGCAAGAGTCTGTTGAAATATAAAGTGTTTATCGCCTTCTTGTCAGTCTTTTTGTTTCTCAATTCTGAGCTCGCTGAAACCAGCGTTATCTCACAAGATCCTCAGGTGCCGCGAATGTCAATTAAGTGACGAAAATCACGTAATGGTGAAGATTGACAATCTCACATTTTTAGGACAATTTTTTTAATGCCTGGCTGCCGATCAACTGACACCCCCTCCGCGATCGACGCAATGGGCACCCCTGATCTAAGTGAAGCTTTGAGATATACTTATACAAAATAAAATAATAAAATGTGGAAGGGTGAAAACAGGAGTGAAGCCTATGTTTTGAAAAAAAAAAAAAGAAAAAAAAGAGCCACAATGTTTAATTACAATTCTCAGTGTGTCGCTAATTTACACTGGTGAAATATTAAACCATGGGAAAGTAGTCACACAAGAGCTCACAGAGAGATTCAAGCTCAGGGTCAAGCCCTTAAAAAAGTACCTCTTTTTAATCAGACTTATTAAAAATAATAATAAGAAAACAGACCAAGGACACTACTTGCTTTGTGAAATTACGAAAAAGCTATTATAGTATGTTATTTAAGCAGTCAAATAAGAGCTCATTCAATCCCGGGACGTACATTATAGTAGTGTGTTGTGATGTGACAGAGATGATCAATGAATTAACGCAACTACTTGAAAGTTAGCCTGAAATTTTACACATGGGTTATGTTCGCCTGACTAAAAATCAATATATAATATAACAAGGATATAATACAGGTTTTTCTTGTATATTGTTTAAAGATATTAGTCACTTACAGAGAACAAGGAGGAACGCACACACGTATGCACGCACACTAACACACACACACACACACACAAAAACACACACACACACACACACAAGCAAGTCACACACTCACCTAGACAATTGTGCCCATCATGTGCCAAGCGGAAGCCATCATAGCATGTGCACCTGTAATTTCCTGGGATATTGATGCACTCATGGACACAGCCGCCGTTGTATTCAGTTGCACACTCGTCGACATCTGTAAAAGGAAAACAAAATAATTTGAAACACAAAGCAGCCATGTTTTAGTTAGTAAATGTGTTGTTTTTTAACAGGGGGTAGTTGCGTTAGAGGGTTGCAACTCGGTTGAGAAACATTTTTATAAAATGTATATACATTTATATGTATATATCTATACCGTACATTAAAGACCTGAACGGCATGTAAAAACGATTAAATTACAAGTAATATTATTGGGCGTTTTGCCGGTAATATACTAAGACTGTGTGTACAATTGAAAACAAGTTTTCTTAACCATAGGACCTATGGCGCTCCCAAGAGGGCCGCCAAAATATCTGTTTCTCAGCTGTGGTCTGTACGGGCTGCAATGCTACTCAGTTGTGATACACTTTTCCACCACTTGTGGCAGTAATGACAATATTAAATAAACAGAAGACTGTAGCAAAAGTCACAGAGAAGTTTCTTAAGTGCAAAAATTATGACTAAAGTGACAAAGCTGCAGTTTCATTTTGTTAATATTTGTAATTAACACATGTTTTTATATCATTTGCCAAGGTTGTTAGCCTGTTAAACTCTGAGTAGGTTGGATATAATTATTTGAATTCAATTAAAATCAAGAGTAAGACAACTAATTCAGTGTTAATAATTGAGTGGGAGCCCGGTCCCCTCTGCAGTGGAGAAGTTGGCCGTCAAAGTTAAAAAGGTTAAGAACCACTGCTAGAGTGACACGCATTTCTCTCCATGTCCATGACATCATATGCTCCAACAGTCCAACATGAGCTTGTGTTATATGCAGCACACAACATCTTTTGGTTGATATTAGGGATGTCCCGATCCAGGTTTTTGCACTTCCGATCCGATACCGATACTGACCGATACTGGCCTACCCGAGCATGTATTAAAGTTTAAAGTTATTTAGCCTACTTAGTTGTCAGAATCATGTTGAAAAGGGTTTTAATACTCTTGATAACAACTAGCCAGCTGAATTAGGGGAGTTTGAATAATACACAATGGTTTGTAACAAGAAACTGACCTGTTTATTCAAGGATAAACACAAAATAGACACAATTATACATGACAAACAGAAATGGCATCATTGAGCTAGGGCTGGGCGATATGGCCTTTTTTTGATATTGCGATATTTTAAGGCCATATTGCGATACACGATATATATCTCGATATTTTGCCTTAGCCTTGAATGAACACTTGATGCATATAATCACAGCAGTATGATGATTCTATGTGTCTACATTAAAACATTCTTCTTCATACTGCATTAATATATGCTACATTTAAACTTTCATGCAGAGAAGGAAATCACAACTAAAAAAAAATCACTATTTTTTTCACACGGTGTCGATGTGGAAATGTTTGCCTCGGCATTTTGATGGTGTGGGCGTGTGGCACCGAATGGAGATAAGCGTCTCGACAGACATTACAATATTTGAACAATGATGACGAAAACTGTTTTCTCTGTCGTGTCCGTGTGTCGAAAATTGTTATGCGCTTATTTTTTTATTTGATTTTGTGCGTGGCATAGATTTGCCGTGCGCAGAGGACGCTTGAGCAGGCGTGCACCTTAGCGGCTGCGCTAGCATCACAGCTAACGTTAGCCATGCTGCTACCTCGCTCTCTGCTGGGAGAGGGCGTATACGTATGTGACGTATGACGTGACAGTATGTGACGTGTGTAAGAAGGTGCGCTCGCTGTCTGTGAGAGGGAGACACAGGAAAGAGTGAGAAGAGCCTGTCGTGTAATGCCAGCAGCTAAAAGCAACTGCGTGAGAATCCACAGACCTGTGGATGTGTTGAAGGTGAGCTGGAAAATGCGGAACGGAAATTAGGGA